>NC_134894.1:43537221-43542221 GCF_041734735.1 Babylonia areolata | reverse complement strand
TCACAAATCAACATGAGCCAAGGTTGGTGGATTTGCGAAGAAACACAGACAGTGAGAAACAGAAACAGAAACAGACACACATACACAGACACATACACACAGAGTTTCAGAATGCTGCAGACTGCTCGAGTCTTCAATGTGGAGTATATGTCAAGCTAGTGCAGTTCACAGGATTTCTTACCCAAAGGAAAAGGGGTTCACCACTAAAAAAAAAAAAAAAAAAAAAAAGTAAAAAAGAAGAAAAAAAAAGAAGAAGAAGAAAAAAAAGATGGATTACCCATCGTACTATTATAGACTGGTAATCTCTCTGGCGTATCGTATATGACTGAATATTTAAGACACAGTTTATCAAAAGCGTTTATTGTGTCTGTGGTAAAGAAATCACACGAAGTCTTTATTTTGTTTCAGTGTCAAATGATTGTCAGGTTGTTTCCAAATACATGGAAGGTTACAAAATATTCAGAACAAAACATAAAAGAAATAATGTCCAATCCGATTTACTACTGTTCGAAATTGCTGAATCCCTGTTACATAGCCCAATAGGACTGTTTCTGTGATGCGACCAACCGATACTTTTGTTGTTGTTCATGTTGATAATTGCTGTTTGACAGTTATTAATGAATCGCTGGTTCCATTGTTATACAGAGTTTATCTTTTCTCTGTGTAGTCCCCCTGAATCTCCATCCCTACCCCCCCCCCCCCCCCCCCCCACCCCCCCCCACACACACGAACACGCACACACACACACTAACACACGAACACACACACACACACACACACAAACACACACACACACGTGCACACACACACACACACACACACACACACACACGCGCGAACACCAACATAAACACACGCGTACACACACACACACACACACACACACACACACACACACGACACGTCTAATATCACTCAAAGTGAGAAAACGTAAAATTGAAGGAAGACAGACAGACAGACAGACAGACGCACGCACACACACGCGCGCGCACATGCACAAACCCACACTAAAACAACATTGACAACAAAAACAGGAACATTCATCACCTGACAGAGGCACTGTGACAACTTCAAGCCGCTGCAGCGTAACACTGGCTTCCCCTTAGCTAGCTCACAGATAATGAAAGCTCTGATCAACTTGACCTAAAGGGTTTTTCGCCAATATGTCCTTAAACTCCACTTCAAATGAAAACAAAACAATATGTCACTCAACTTGTTGTCTCTACTGATGTGATGAACGTTTTATTGTAATGTCCAATCTGCAGTTAGTGTTTTACTGATAAACCGAAATTGAGTCTCTCTCTCTCTCTCTCTCTCTTTGTTGTTGGTTAAATGGTGAGTACGTGCGTATGTGCTATCAGTTCGCGGAAGTTTGAATATATGTACGGATGGGTGTGGAGGTAGGTTGGAAGGCATCATTTCAGCGCGAGTTTAAACTATAGACAGATAGGTATACAGAAAGATGGATAGACACACACACACACACACACACAGACAGACACAAACAGACACACAGACACATACACAAAGACACAGGCAAACACTGAGACACATGCAGACACAGACAGACACACAGACAGAAACACACACACACACACACACACACACACACACACACACACACACACACACACACACACACACACGCGCGCGCGCATCATAAAGTTCTTTGAAAACTTTCCTGATAGTCATATTCCATACAAAACTAGATATAAAACAACACGACAATAACCGCACACACTGGGTTAACAGTGACGCAAAGCACCACGTCAGGAACACCGGAAGGAACCACGAAACCGGAAACAGGAACCACAGGTGGGGCTGTCGTCACTTCCTCTTCCTCTCCCGCGGCGTCAGCATCCGCCGGCCCCCAGTCCAGCACGTCAGGTATCAGTTCCTCTGCCTGTCTTTACTCCTCTGAACTTCCCTCTATCTCCGCCCCCCCCCCCCCCCCGGCCCCCACTATACATCCACTACCTTCATCCCTTCCGGTCCCCCCACCCCCTCCGCATTCCCCACAATGCCAGTCCCCTTCCCTCTCACTCCCCCCCCCCCCCACCCCCCACCCCCCCCCCGCGCGCGCGTGTGTGTGTAGGACATATTTTGCTATTTATGTTCTGTATATTATCATCAACTATCGATTTATTTCCTGGTCGTTTTCATAGATTTATTGATTTATTAATCTATTCATTTATTTGTTGACTTGTTTGTTTATATCATAAATATCATAAATGATGCACTCTTCTGTTCCTCTGGTTGAACTAGATACCTCCAAAAATTATTCATTTGCTTGTTTTTTGTGTTGTTTGTATTATGAATATCATAAATGGTACACTTATATGTTCCTTTGGTTGAACAATATACCCCCAAAACGTAGAAACTAAACCATCCACCTTCCCTCTCCCTTCTCTCTTCTTCTTAAACAAAGAAAGTCAGATCATTTTGAAAAACTTATCAGCAATAACAGCGACACGGCAACATTATGGCATGCTGTTAATGAAATTACCGATAAGCATAAAAAGAAGACAAATGCTGTCGCCACTGTGTGGACAACGGATACTCTCAACGACCATTTTTTAAACATAGCTAAATCAGCACAAACATTTGCAAACTACCTTCCTTCAGAATGTTACATTACTCCTCCGTCGCTACAAACATTTTGTCAAGAGCGTCTTAAATCCAGTAACCCATTCGCTATCCCTCCACTTGCTGTTCATGAAGTTGGTTCCTTAATCTCAACTGTAAAGAATACGAAAGAAATGGGTCCAGACAATTTAAATGCATCTGTTCTCAAACTTGCTTTGCCCTACATAGTAGACTCCCTTACATACATTTACAATTTGTGCATCGAACAGAACAACGTTCCCTCCGCGCTAAAATCAGCAAGAGTAATTCCACTGCCAAAGTCAAACGACATCGTAATTTATATACAAAATAAAACGGTGGTCGACCCAAGAAAGTCCGGGCAAACCTAACCACCCCCCCAAAAAAAAAAACAATAACAACAAAACAACAAAACAAACAAAACCAAAAAAACAAAAAAAACCAAAACAAAAAAAAACACAACAACCGATATCACAGATCTCAACAACTTAAGACTATCGGTAGTGTCCAAGCCTCTCAGAAAGCACGTCCACAAGCACCTTATGAAGCATATGGAGCAAAATAACCTTTTTCATCCCCTTCAGTCTGGCTATCGCCGTTATCACTCCTGTCACACAGCATTAACCCGGCTTTGTGATACGTGGTTATCTGCAGTCAACCAAAACAAGATCACTGGAACAGTTTTTCTAGATTTAAAGAAGGCTTTCGATCTTGTGGGTCACAGAATACTGATAAAAAACTGACTGAGTATACTCAAAACCAGTCAACTGTTTCCTTCTTCCGGTCTGACCTGGAAAACAGAACACAGCGTGTTTACTTAGACGGCTCGTATTCTTCTGAAGGTCATGTAGATCGTGGTGTTCCGCAAGGCTCTATTCTTGGACCCCTACTTTTTTGCATCTATATTAACGACTTGCCGATGCATATCTCACCTATCAATGTCATCTGCGACCCGTTTGCTGATAACACTTCCCTTCATTGTAGCGACACCGACATTGATCTTGTAGAATTATCTCTACAACAGGGAATAAATGCCATTTCAGACTGGTGTTATCAAAAGCACATGAAACTTAACCCACACAAAACAAAAAGTATGGCACTGACATCCAGACAGAAACACCAACGTAAACCTCTCATTTTAAAGCTCGAGGTAAACAAGAACTCAATTGAACAAGTTTGTGAGCACCGCGTTCTTGGGGTAATTATTGATAAAGAGCTGAACTGGCAAGCTCATATCAACCATGTATGCAAACAATTAGCCCGCAACTTGTTCTTACTCAATAAACTTAGATACTACGTCGATGCTCCAACCAGAAAATTATTCTTCGGGGCACACTGTCTCTCTCATGTCAATTATGCATCTACAGTCTGGAGCAATGCCAGCCACAACCAGCTAAAAAAAAGTTAACTCATTGCATAGACGAGCAGCTAAACTTATTTTACCAGACCACTCCTTATCAACAGATGAAAAATGAACAAAACTGAAATGTTACCACTATACAAGCAATTCGACTGCAATAAAATGGTCCTCGTGTTCAAAGTACACAAAAACATGTCACCACCATACCTCAGTGACCTTGTTCAACGGGCATCAGAGCGTTACGATTCAGATAATAATATTCTGCCTCGTGTGCGCATCGATTTGTACAAATCTAGCTTTGCATTTTTTGGACCATCTGTTTGGAACTTTCTTCCTTCGTTCATTAAGACGTGCGATTCATTACGTTCCTTCAAATCAACCATACGAAAACTCCAGCTCCACAAACAATAGGCCCAAAAAGCAATTTTTTTTTACCAGCTAAAAAGGACAGAAAATCATGTTTTTTTTGTGAAGTTTGTATCTATACCTTTACATGCAGTGAATTTATTTTATTTTTACCTTTGTGTTTTAATGTGTTTACTTGTTCGCCTGTTAATTGGATGTTATTACCTGTAAAATCTGCATCAGCAAATTAATCACTTTTGTATATGTACAATGTTAAAGTTGTGTTTCTCTGTTTTCTTTATGTCCGCTATATGTTTCTCACTTCGGTCATGTATCTGTAAGTGCATAAGTATATATATATATATATATATATATATATATATATATATATATATATATATATATATATGTGTGTGTGTGTGTGTGTGTGTGTGTGTGCGTGTGTGTGTGTGTGTGTGTGTGTGTGTGTGTGTGTGTGTGTTGGGTGGAGAGAGTGTGTGCATGTGTATGGATATGAATGTGTGAATGCGTTAGTTTTATTACTTTTTACGATGTTAGTGATGATGGTGGTGATTATTGTTCGTAGTAGTAGCAGTAGATGTAGCAGTGTTAACAAAATTATTATTGTGGTGTCGTTATCGTTAATGTTCTTATTGTTATTGTTGTCACAAGGACAGATTGGAAGACTGGG
>NC_134894.1:43527221-43529721 GCF_041734735.1 Babylonia areolata | reverse complement strand
ATTCAAACATGTGTTGACTAGTCCAGAGAAAAATCTTGTTTGCACGTGTGATTCAAAGCAACAAAAACAAACATACAAGCTCAGGAATAAACTTTTTTTTTTCAGATGTGTACACGCACGGAGGCCTAGATTATCACTGTGTTTAAACATGGTTTTCCGTTTGCTGTACCGCAATATTTTTTTGTATATATATATTCTTTTATAAGTCTGTGCAGTCCATCCCCTTCTCCCATTCTGTGCTTTCGTCTTTTTTTTTTTCCTATCCAAACGGAAAAAGACGTTTTATTTCGTCTCACGTCTCTCCAGAAACACTAGCACCCAGACCGCCAGCCAAGGCACAATGGGGGAAGGGAAAGGGGGATGGGTGTAGTTACGCCAGAACAATCCCCGTTTTGACTTCAAACCTGGGACCTCTTACAGATCTTACAGATTAAGTATGTGATCTTTTTTTTCGCAGAAGAAGAAGAAGAAGCAGAAGGAGAAGGTGGAGGAGGAGAAGGAGGAGGAAAAGGAGGTGGAGAAGGATCAAAAGGAGAAGAATGATGAGGGTGATGGTAAGGAGAAGGGGATGTAACGGGGAGTAGGGGTTGGGGGTGGGGGTGGGGGTTGGGGGCGGAGGTGGAGAGTAGCAAAAGGAGAAAAGTGATGAGAAAGAAAAAAAAGAAGAAGAACATTACAAGGGCAGAACAAAGAGATGGAGGAGGAGGAGGAGAAGAGGGAGGAGGAGAAGGAGTGCAGGAGGGAGGGAGAGAGGGAGGGTGTGAGGGAGGGAGGGAAGGAGGCATACGAGGAAGAAGAGGACACGTGATTCAACAGTAAATCATTCAGTTAATTGTTTGCAGGTATGTCAGCTATCATACAAACTAGGGATAACAACAACAACAAAAAACAAAACAAACAAACATAGAAACAAAACAGCAACAGCAACAACAGGGAAAGAAAAAAAAAAGATAACAACGAGAACAAGTTACAGAAAAGCAATAATCATGAGTGCTTGGTTAGAGGACATTTTTCTTTCCAAATACGAATACAAAGATAACATAATTTTAATCGCCAAAATTCTTAGGGACGAGTAGACACTATCAGCAAAAGAAATAAATAATATGAACACGGAAGAAAGCAGTATAATGTTAAAGAGCAGTGATAATGCCCCAGAAAAATTATTTCATGGTAATGAAAAAATTATAACGCGTACTCCACTAAACACATTTAGTTGTTTAAAGCTTTTCGCTCAAACACCCCTCCACAACACAATCACATACTTCCATTCACGTTTTTCCATCACAGACACACACACACACACACACACACACACACACACACACACACACACACACACACAGAGAGAGAGAGAGAGAGAGAGAGAGAGAGAGAGAGAGAGAGAGAGAGAATGACAATGACAGAGACAGAGACAGAGAGACATACATAACGACAGACAGACAAACACAAAGACACAAACACAAAGACAGGGACAGAGACAAAGAAGGTTACCAATAGCGGCCCTTTACTCCTCTCCACTTCACACACACACACACACACACACACACGCACACACACACACACACACACACACACACACACACACACCAACAAACAAGCAAACATACACATGTAGCCCCCCCCCCCCCCCGCCCCCCGCCCTCACCCCCAACCCCCTCGCGCGCACATGCGTACAAACACGCGAACAGAATAAACATATGAATATTATACATCTTTTAAGGAGACATCTATGGTACGCAAGAGGGGAATTACAAAGAGGAAAATCGCGTACATGAATAAGCAAGCAAGCAAACAATCAAACAGGCATCCACCTAGCACGTCCTTCACAATTTTAATCACATAAATATAAATAAATATGAGCATCGTAATCGTCATTATCATCAGCAGAAACAGCAAAAAACAATAACAACAACATTAACTTAAACAGCGCGCGCGCGCGAGAGAGAGAGAGAGAGAGAGAGAGAGAGAGACAGAGAGAGAGAGAGAGAGAGAGAGAGAGGGAGGGAGGGAGACAGACGAGAGAAAGACACAGAGAGGTACACAAAAAAGAGAGAAACAGATAAGAGACAGACAGAGAAATAATTTTGACAGAGAGAAAAACAAAGAGACAGAGAAATAATTCTGTTAATATAACACACAGAATGACAGAGAAAAAAAAAGATAGAAACTGGTTTTAGAAAGATAGAAAGAAAAGGAAAAGAAAAAGGATCGGAAGAAACAACAATTTGAACAAGAAGGAAGTACAAAAATAAAGAAAAAGTAGGATTTTTTTTTCGAAAAGAGAAATGGATGAATAGATAGATAAATAAATATATAGAAAATCAAAAAAATAAGAAGACAGGAAACAAAGAAAAGTAGATGTAGAAGAAGAAGAAGAAGAAGAAGAAGAAGAAAAAGAAGAAGAAGAAGAAGAAGAAGAAGAAGAAGGAGAAGAAGAAGAAGAAAACATAAACGAAACAAAAACAACAACAGCAACAACAACAAACAAACAGAACAAAAC
>NC_134894.1:43507221-43522221 GCF_041734735.1 Babylonia areolata | reverse complement strand
AGCAGAGTAGTGAAATTTGGCATGTATGCAACACATAAACACACACACACACACACACACACACACACACACACACACACACACACACACACACACACACACACACACACACACACACACACACACACACACACACACACACACACACTACATTGTCATTAGCAAAACAAATCCGATAAAACATCACCATTACTTCACTCCATGTCTGATTGGGGAAAGGAGTCTAACTTTGAACAAAGAGAATTGTGTAGTATACCTACCCCCCAAAAAACAAATACGTTCTTCGGACGTTTCAATTATCATCTGTGCTCCTTAAATACACATTTCAAGCACATACAGTGCAACGCACACAGCTGTGTGTGTGTGTGTGTGTGTGTGTGTGTGTGTGTGTGTGTGTGTGTGTGTGTGTGTGTGTGTGTGTGTGTGTGTGTGTGTGTGTGTGTTTGTGTGTGTGTGTGTGTGTGTGTGTGTGTGTGTGTGTGTGTGTGTGTGTGTGTGTGTGTGTGTGTGTGTGTGTGTGACTGCATGATCATTTTAAGCCGTTACGTTCTGTTTGGAAATGTTTGTTAGGAATGTTACTCAAAAATAAAATCAATATCATTATTTGAAATGCGTCAAGAATTTGTGAGGTTCGTCCGTCCAGTAAGCAGCCCAGTCAGAGGTTTTCAAAACAACGAAAAGCAGACCCTGTAAAGTACGCATTCGTAAATATGTCTTATCTGGTGGATCTTCTTTGACTTGCAAAAACATACAAATGGGAGAATAAGACTAGGGAGAGAATAGCATTGAAAGAGATGGGGTAGGGGACAGAGAGAGAGAGAGAGAGAGAGAGAGAGAGAGAGAGAGTGAGAGAGAGAGACAGAGAGAGACAGACAGACAGAGACTGAGACAGAGAGAGAAAGAGAGAGACAGATACATGAACAGAGAGACAGAGAGGCACAGACACAGAGAGAGACGCAGAAAGACACACTGAACACTGAACACTGAACACTTTAATGTCAATAGCTTTACAGCCCTAATGACATGGGGGTTCATAATACAAATAACAACATGCATCAATAGTAATAATATTGATGAAAACCAAAGCCAAAACGAAATCAATCAATCTGTGCAACAAAGTGCAGTTCGACCATCCATTCAAAGTAATGGCATGTAGTGAGAAATAAAAACAAAAACATATATAAATGTATAACATAAATATTTTCCATATGAGAATGACAACACAGATTTCACTTTTCACAATGAGCAACACCTGATACTATTTTATTATTGTTGAGTTTTTTTCGTCGCATGTTATTTGCTTCTGCAATATATTTTGCAAGTGACTGTAGTGAAGTTTCCTGATTTAGATTAAGCACTCCAAAAATATCTTCATTCTTTGCTGAATTTGTTTTATTTGTTTTCAGACACAGACACACAGAGACAGAAGACAGATAGAAAGGGAGAGAGATCTGACCCCACCCCTTTCTCTTTCATCTCCCTCCTCCCTACCTCCTCCCTACCTCCTCCCCCACACTACGAAAAAATCAGGCAAACAAAAAAACAAAACAAACAAACAACCCCTCCAAAAAAACAACAACAACAACCCAAAATACACAAACAAAACACAAAATAACCCCACAAACAAACAACCAAACCAAACCAAACGGACTCCTCCACCAACTATAGAGATCAACCCTTCATCCCTCCTACACCCCTACACCCCTCCGCCCTCCCTCCACCTTCCCCGCAACCTCCACCACCTCTCCTCTCCTCCCTCCTCACTCATCCACCCTCACCGACAGGGCAGGAAGGAATCGGTCCACCAACAATACAGATTCCCCCTCCACCCCACCCCCACACCCCCAACACCCCCCATCACTGCCACCCCCCACAAACCCATATCCCCAACCTTACCACCAACCAAGGAAAACGAACCGATTTAACAATGGGTTATCAGAAGCGATCTTTGCGCTTAATTGAGTTTGCTTAACGTTAAGAAGACCTGTTGACCTTGGTCAAGAGACGCAAGCTCAAATGGTATGGCCATGTCATGAGATCATCAGGGCTTGCCAAGACATTCCTGCAGGGCACAGTGCAAGGAGGGAGAAGGAGAGGCAGACAGAGGAAGAGATGGGAGGACAACATCCCAGAATGGACGGGCTTGAGGTTGAGCGATACAATCAGGAGGTCAGAAAACCGAGAGGATTGGAGGATCCTGGTTGCCAGATCACCTGTGGTGCCCCAACGGTCCACAAGACTACGGGATAGGTGAAGGTGAAGGTGAACGTTAAGAATTTTCAACGTTGATTCTATACAATTCGGCTATTCCAGCGCTGCTCGGACCAGTTATGTAACCCAGCCAAGTTCTCTCTCTCTCTCTCTCTCTCTCTCTCTGTGTGTCTGTCTGTCTGTCTGTCTGTCTCTCTCTCCCATCTCTCTTTCTTCCTCTCCACCACTTTCTCTCTCTCTCTCTCCCCACTATACAACGAAACAGAATTAAACGATGGAGTATTGATTTTGGAAGAATGTTTGCTGCAGGTTGTGCAAGATAAGGATGTGTATGTTATTGTTTGTGGTGATTTGAATGCACGTACAGGTTGTGAGCAGACCAAAAGTGAAGATATGGGTATCAATGTTTTTGATCTGGATTGGGAAAATGTGAAGGGAGATTCACGTTGTTCAAAGGATGTTACTACAAATAATTTTGGGAAATCCCTGTTGGACTTTTGCTTTTTGTTTGAACTTGTAATTTTGAATGGTTATTGTAATGGGGATCGAGATGGCGATTTTACTTTTGTTTCTACCCAAGGATGTAGTGTCATTGATTATTTTCTTGTTTCTGACTGCTTATTAGATAGTTGTAATTTATGTATTGGTGATAGTTTATTTTCATGGCATCTGCCAGTCGAATTGTCCTACATAAATAGATTAAGTACTGAAAAAGAATCTGACTCAATTCAAAAAGGAGAAGAAAGGATAGTGTGGTCTGAGGAAAATGTGCATGTATATAAGGATGAGTTGGACAGTTGTCAGTTTAAGGAGTGTTTACAGAATGCTTATAACATGTTAAATGTTGATGTTAATGCCTGTGTCAAATTGTTTTCATGTGCATTGTATGGAGCAGCTGCATGTATGATTCGAACAGTTGGTAGAGGACAGAAGAAATGTAATGATTGGTTTGATGATGAGTGTAAGAGGAAGAAAAGACTGGTCAGAGGCCTTCTTAAAAGTTTCCAGAGATGTAAAACTGAAGAGAATAAAAGAGTACGTAAAGAAACATTTGTAAAGGAAAGGAAGGAATATGTTTATTTGAAGAGAAGAAAGAAACGTGAATTTGAGGAGCTAAGGTTACAGAAATTAAAATCATCAATCAAAGATTCAAATCTGTTTTGGGCAACAGTAAGATCTGTAAATAGAAAGGCATTTGTTTATAATAATATTAGTGCTCAGCAATGGTATGACCATTTTTCTAGTGTATTTGTAGGTAATGCTAATACTGAAACAGAAGATGAGGTAGTAGAGGAGGTTGGTGATTTTGAAGAACCTTGTTTTAATGACCCAATTAGCAGGCAAGAAGTAATTGATAGCATAAACAATTTAAAACCAGGTAAAAGTGCAGGCCCAGATAAAATATTGAGTGAAATGTTAAAGCAGGCAAATACAGATATTGTTGATTTTCTGGTGCTTTTATTTAACAGATGTTTCAATGATGGAATCTTTCCAACAGATTGGGCAAAATCGATTATCATACCTATTCACAAAAAGGGAGACCCAAATATTCCAGATAATTACCGTGGAGTTGCACTTACAAGTATCATTAGTAAAGTTTACACTTACATTTTAAATAGAAGATTAACTAAATGGGCTGAACGAGAAGAAAAGATTATTGAAGAGCAAGCTGGATTTCGATCAGGTTACAGCACCATTGACCACATTTTCACATTGTATGCAATTGTACAAACACATTTATTAAAAAATAGAAAATTGTATGTTGCTTTTGTAGATTTTCAGAAGGCCTTCGACTCTGTGAATCGAAATAGTTTATGGAATGTGTTACGTAAAACTGGTGTTGATGGTAAGCTTTATATGGCACTGCGTGGTGTATATGATGCAGTTTTAGCGTGTGTACGTGAGAAGGGTGTATATTCAGATGTATTTGAGTGCCCACGTGGCGTAAAACAAGGATGTCTGTTGAGCCCTATGATGTTTTCGTTCTTTATTAATGCACTGGCAGGAGAGATAACGAAAAAAGGAAGACATGGGATTCAAATGATCCCTGGGGCTGTTGAACTGTTTCTCATGTTATTTGCAGATGATGTAATTCTTTTGTCTGACACGGCCATAGGACTTCAAAATCAGCTGAACATATTAAAGCAAGAAGCAGATAGATTATTTTTAAAAGTTAATCTTGAGAAAACAAATGTAGTTGTGTTTAGAAAAGGTGGTTACTTATCTAGATATGAAAAATGGCACTATGGAACTGATGAAGTGAAGGTAACTAATGCTTATAAGTATCTTGGTATGATTTTTACAACTAAGCTGAGTTTGACAAGGACAGTAGCAGAAATTTGTAGAAAGGGGAAGAAGGGGGTTATAGAAATCTTAAGGTGTTTACGTAAGTTAGGCTCGATAGATTCATATATATTTTGGAAACTTTTTGATACTCAAATAGAACCAATGATAACATACAGTGCCGAAATTTGGGGACTTTCTGATAACAATGATTTAGAAAAAGTACATACATTAGCTATTAAACGTTTTTTAAATGTTCCATTACATGCTTCAAATACTGTATTATATGGAGAAAGTGGTAGATACCCATTATACATTAAATCATGTGTGAAATGTATAAAATATTGGTTAAAATTAATAAGGTTACCCACATCGAGATTATGTAAGCAGGCGTATGAAATGTTAGTAAATGAACATGAGAGAGGGAAGGAAAACTGGGTATATTTTGTAAAGAAGACATTAACTGTAAATGGATTTGGGATTGTGTGGATGTGTCAGGGAGTTGGATGTGTAGAAGGATTTGTTTCAGAATTCAAAGATAGGCTAATTGCTTCATATAAACAGAATTGGCACGGTAAAATGGAAAGCACTGAGAAATATAGATGGTTTTATAGTTTTAAAAGTATATTTCAAACAGAAAAATATATCACAGTCGTGACAAACAAGTGGCACCGAACAAGTCTCGCCAGATTTAGAACGAGAACGATTGGTTTGAATGCTTATGAAAAGTGGTTTCAGACTGAGCCCTCGTTACTCTCCCCTTGTCCGATGTGCGGGCATTCAAGGGAGGATGAGTTACATTTTTTGTTTAGTTGTAAAGCTTATGACGATATTCGAGAAAAATGTGTTGTATTTAAAACAAATTCAGCAAAGTATGAAGATATTTTTGGAGTGCTTAATTTAAATCAGGAAACTTCACTACAGTCACTTGCAAAATATATTGCAGAAGCGAATAACATGCGACGAAAAAAAACTCAACAATAATAAAATAGTATCAGGTGTTGCTCAGTGTGAAAAGTGAAATTTGTGTTGTCACTCTCATATGGAAAATATTATGTTATACATTTATATATGTTTTTGTTTTTATTTCTCTCTACATGCCATTACTTTGAATGGATGGTCGAACTGCACTTTGTTGCACAGATTGATTGATTTCGTTTTGGTTTTGGTTTTCATCAATATTATTACTATTGATGCATGCTGTTATTTGTATTATGAACCCCCATGTCATTAGGGCTGTAAAGCTATTGACATTAAAGTGTTCAGTGTTCAGTGTTCAGTGTTCTCTCCCCCTCTCTTTCTATGGCCAAAGCATTTAACAACAGAAAGGAAAAAGAAAGCGCTACCAGAGTGATTGAGGTCTTTGTTTATGAATAGTGATCAAAAGGCAATGTCTTATCAATATAGATCATCGCTGAACATTTTTACCGGATCAATTATTGTCGCTTGGTCATTTATTTATAATCATTTATTATTTTTGAATCAAAACTGACCCACAAAAAAAAGCGTTTACACGTTACTTCTGAAACGGTGACTGCCGTCAACGTTGCTTACACAGAAGACAGAAAATTGAACCTGCGTTGTTTCATTTGTTGTTTTTTCTTTCTTTCTTTTTTATTTATTTTTTACTTACCTGTTTTGTTGTTTCCGTATTTCATGCATTAATTATTTTTCGATTTTTACCCCCCCCCCTCCCCCCTTGGCATGAAAGCCAAATAGGCTATTGTCAATACGGAATTTTCCCTACATTCCAGTTTCATTTCTCTCGTTTTCCATCCGCTATGTCGTTACCTCTATTTTTCTTTCTCTCTCTCTTTCTCTATTTCTCTCTCTCTCCCTCTCTCCACCTATACCTTTCTCTCCTCCAGTCTCTGTCTCTCCCACTCTCTCTCCTCTCCCCCATTATCTCTCTCTCCTCTCTCCACCCCCTACCCCCTCTTTCTCTCTCGGCCAACCCCTCTCTCCTGTAACGAGCCCCACTCCCTCTCTCCCTCTCTCTGCTCCCTCCTCTCTCTCTCTCTCTCGCCGAATCCCTCTCTCCCCACTCTATCTGCCCCCCCACCCCATCTCTCTTTCTTGCCCACCCCCTCTCTTCCTGTAACACTTGTCCTCCTCCTCCCACTCCACCTTTTCTTCCCTTGCTGACCATACAAAACCAAGCTAAGCCCAGCCCAGCCAATCCAAGCCAGGCCAAGCCTAGCCTAGCCTAGCCAACCCAACCACAGCCGAGCCGAACAAACCCAAGCCAACCCAACCCTAGCTAACCTTAGCCAACCCAACCCAAACCAAGCTAAGCCAACCCAATGCTAGCCAACCCAACCCTAGCCAAGCCAAGCCAAGCCAAGCCAACCCTACCCAACCCAAGTCAACCCATCCCAACCCAGCCTATCCAAAGCCAAGCCAAGCCTAGCCAACCCAACCCAACCCAAGCCGAGCACAGCCGAGCCGAGCCGAGCCAAGCCAACTCAACCCTAGCCAACCCAACCCAACCCAACCCATCCAATCCCAACCCAACCTAACCCAAGCCAAGCCAAGCCAAGCCAAGCCATCCCAACCCAACCTAACCCAACCCATCCCATCCCATTCCAACCCAACCTAACCCAACCCAACCCAAACCAACCCATCCGATCCCAACCCAACCCAAGCCAACCCAACCCATCCCAACCCAACCTAACCCAAGCCAACCCAACCCATCCCATCCCATCCCAACCCAACCCAACCCATCCCAACCTAACCCAGCCTAACCCAACCCAACTCAACCCAACCTAACCTAACCTAACCCAACCGAACCCAACCCAACCCAACCCATCCCATCCCATCCCAACCCAACCCAACCCATCCCATCCCAACCCATCCCAACCCAACCCATCCCATCCCAACCCAACCCAACCTAACTCAACCCAACCCAACCTAACCCAACCCAACCCATCCCAACCCAACCCATCCCAACCCAACCCAACCCAACCCAACCCAACCCAACCCAACCCATCCCATCCCAACCCAACCCAACCTAACCCAACCCAACCTAACCCATCCCAACCTAACCCAACCCAACCTAACCCAACCCAACCCATCACATCCCATCCCAACCCATCCCAACCTAACCCAACCCATCCCAACCCATCCCATCGCAACCCAACCTAACCCAACCCAACCCAACCCAAGCCAACCCAACCCAACCCAACCCAACCCAACCCAACCCAACCGAACCCAACCCAACCCAACCCATCCCAACCCAACCCAACCTAACCCAACCCAACCCAACCCATCCCAACCCAACCCATCCACAACCTAACCCATCCCAACGCAACCCAACCCATCCCAACCCAACCCATCCCATCCCAACCTAACCCAACCCATCCCATCCCAACCCAACTTATCCCATCTCCAACCCAACCTAACCCAACCCATCCCAACCTAACCCAACCCAACCCATCCCAACCCAACCTAACCCAACCCAACCCTACCTACCCCAACCCAACCCAACCCAACCCAACCCAACCGAACCTAACCCAACCTAACCCAACCCATCCACAACCTAACCCAAGCCGCATTGGGATCACTTCTTTTCCCCCCCTCACCTTGTCCCGGATGCTCTGACGCATGGTTTCCCGCTCCTCCTCCATCTTGCGGTGTTTCTCCTTCCGCTTCTCCTCCATCTCCCTGCGCGCCTCCACCACTTCCGGGTCCTCGCCTTCCGCCGTGGCAGCGGAAGTCCCGTCTCCTTCCTTGTCCCCCAGAGCTCCTGTCATCACAGAGAGTGGTGGTGGTGGTGGAGGTACAGGGAGGGAGGGAGCAGGGAGGGAGGGAGGGAGGCGGAGGTGTGTGTTTGTTGGGCGTGTGTGGCTTGTGTGTTTTTTTTCGTGGTTGTTTTTTTTGGTATGAGTGTGTGCGTGTGTGTGTGTGTGTGTGGGGGGGGGGGGGTGGGTAGGCTTTGTTTGGTTTTGGTTTGGTTTTGGTTTTGGTTTATGTGTGTGTGTGTGTGTGTGTGTGTGTGTGTGTGTGTGTGTCTTTCTCTCTCTCTCTGTGTGTGTGTGTGTGTGTGTGTGTGTGTGTGTGTGTGTGTGTGTGTGTTGATTATAAAAAAAAAGGTGATGATGATGATGATGATGGTCATGATGATGATGTTGTTGCTGCTGCTGCTGCTTATAATAGTACTGATAATGATATCAACAACAACACCAATAACAACAGCAGCAACAACAACTACAATGGTAGTAATTGTTTTGATGAAAGATATTGATAATGATGATACTACTACTAAAACTACTACTATTGAAAACATCAACAGCAATTACTTATCACGTCAACAATAATGATAATGATGATGATCATGATGATGATGATAATGACGACGAATCATTCTCAACACGCTGGACTCTTTTCCTTCACATATTTCATGCAATGCGCGCAAACACCACACATACGCGCGCACGCACATAAACACACACACACACACACAGCCACAAGCACACACACACACACACACACACACACACACACACACACACACACACACACACACACACACACACACACTTCACAATATAGCTAATGTGACAAAATATACATTATGACAAGATTGATTTCAAACCCATTCATCGTTGGAATAGCACACAAAGTTTCAAAGTCTTGGTGCAGTGAACTAAAACTACGTCTTCATTTTATGTTTTGAAAGTTTAAAGATTTTATTTCTGGAAGAACCAAGTGTACTACAAGACTGCAGCGTGGAAAGTGAAGCAGACAGGTTCTGCAGAAGAGACCCATCAAAATAGCGATAGGAGAGAGAGAGAGAGAGAGAGAGAGAGAGAGAGAGAGAGAGAGAGAGAGAGAGAGAGAGAGAGAGAGAGAGAGTTTTGAAGCGTGGGTGCCAAAAAACAACAATATTTGTAGTTTCTTCTTCTTCTTCTTCTTCTTTCTTTCTTTCTTCTTCTTCTATTATCTTTAAATCTACTTCATTCGTTCGTTCATGTATTTTTTCTGTCTTTTCGTTTTTCTTTTCTTTCTTGCTCATCTCCCCACATCTCTCTCTCCCTGCCTCTCTCTCATGTTTGTTCCCACCGTATTTGGTCCTGTTGACATTTAATACGGCTGTGATTTGTTGCATGTCCATGTACACACCCCTTCATGAGGGGCTATGGCCTATTAATCAATACATCATTTGCATTCGCATCCCATCGTATTCATTCCTTTATTACGTTTTGTTATGCGAAAAAGAATTATGTTGACGCATTCATTGTGTGTGTATATGTGTGTGTGTGTGTGTGTGTGTGTGTGTGTGTGTGTGTGTGTGTGTGTGTGTGCGTGCGCGCGCGCGCGCGCGCGCGTGTGTGTGTAGTCACATTTTGGTGTGTGTATGTAACATAGATATAATGTTTTATGTCAACAAGAGCGTTTTTGTAAAGCACCTAGAGCAGATATCTGGATAGTGTGCTATATAAGTATCCATTATTATTATTATTATTATCATTATTATTATTCATCAATGGCATAAGGACCCAGGGCCAATGATATCTAAGTGTCAAAGTCCCTCAGTCTCTATCTCTCCCTGTCTCTGTCTATCTCTCTCTCTTCCTCCGTCCTCTTTCTCCTCCTCCTCCTCCTCCTTGTCCTTTCCCTCATCACAACCTTCATCACTTCACTCCAAGCGTAACTTGATCATTTGGAGTCAACAAGCCAAGGCTTGTGGTAAATAATCCGATAGCAGACTGTGGAATTCAGTCAGGATCAATTTCTGATTGGCCGAATCAACTTTTAATCATGCGGAATTTGTAATCTTACACGCCTGTGCAAACATCCTCTTCTTTCTTCTTGCTCAACCCACCTCTGTTCATCTTCGTGTTCGTTGTTCGGGAGCGTGCTAGTGAATAATCATTACGTCTTTTTTGCGTTTTTTTTTTTTTGCGTTATTTTAAATTAAAAAGAAAAAAGAAAAAAAAAGGACGGCAATACAAGGGCATCCAGGAGTCATGACCTCGGTACGGCCCGGCCCCCTTAGAGTGTAAGGAGTTTCAGGGTCGAAACACTGGACTGAGGGGGGCTTCTTCTCTGAAGACATTGTACGGTCCAGCTCTCCCTAGAGTTTCTTATCACTCACAGCCTTGTGAGCTCTTTATGTGCATGCAGGTATCCGAAATCAGTTGATACCTAAGGCAATTTTGAATCCAAAATCAGTCTTTAATTGTTTGGAATTTGTTGAAAATAGGGAGGAGAGTGTATGAATAGGGAAATTCGTCAAAATTAAAAAGAGCATTTTGGATTAGCAAGATGGTAATTATGATCGTTGTTTATCTGTTTTTATCACCAATTTCATTGTTTTGATTGCTGTTTACATAAGAATTTTCATGTATAATACCAATGATGTTACTTTACAGCCTCTTTGCCCAAACAGGGGTCAATGTAAGGATGAAAAATTCTTGATTTTTTAAATTCTAGAGCAGTATGTGTAGCGATTTTTTTCTCTTCTCTTAACAAACAGGATACAGCGCTATACCAGTACTAACATCATCATCATCACCCTCATCATCATCATTAGCATTAGCATCGAGTTAAAAATGGCAACGTGCAGTATTAGTAGCAGAAGTCGTAACAGTAGGAGTAAGAGCAGCTTCAACGGCAGCGATGAGAGCATCAGTTGCAATAGAAGCAGCAGCAACAGTAGCATTAGCAAAAGCTGTAAGACTAGCAAAAGTTCTACGAATAGTTTATGTCGCAGCGGCATACTCAATACAGACGGAGTGATGGCCTAGAGGTAAAGTGTCCGTCAAGGAAGTGAGAAAATCTGAGCGCGCTGGTTCGAATCACGGCTCAGCCACCGATATTTTCTCCCCCTCCACTAAACCTTGAGTGGTGGTCTGGACGCTAGTCATTCGGATGAGACGATAAACCGAGGTCCCGTGTGCAGCATGCACTTAGCGCACGTAAAAGAACTCACGGCAATAAAAGGGTTGTTCCTGGCAAAATTCTGTAGAAAAATCCACTTCGATAGGAAAAACAAATAAAACTGCACGCAGGAAAAAAAAAAAATACAAAAAAATGGTGGCACTGTAGTGTAGTGAAGCGCTCTCCCTGGGGAAAGCAGTCCTAATTTCACACAGAGAAATCTGTTGTGACAAAAAGAGAAGTACAATACATCATTGCTTGGTCATGCTGCACACAGGACAGGTGGAAGAATGGTTTAGACGCTCATCTGCCAGTAAAGAGTTCGTGAGGGTTTAGGTTCAAATCCCGGCCTCGCCCTTTCTCCTAAGTTTGACAGGAAAGTCAAACTGAGCGCCTAGTCATTCGGGTGTGACGATAAACCGAGGTACTATGTACAGCACACACTTAGCGCACTGAAACAGAACCCATGGCAACGAGAGCGTTGTCCTCTGGCAACATTCTTTAGAAGAAATCCACTCAGCACAAATATATGTACATGCACTCAAAGCCTAAGTAAGCGCGTTCAGTTATGCTGCTAGTCAAACATTTGCCTAGCAGATGAAGCGAAGCGTATATGGATTTGTCCGAGCGCAGTGACGCGTCCTTGGAAAACTGAAGCTGAAACTGTAAACTGGTGGTGCTGCCGACATTTTAGCGTTAGCTGTTTTCTTGCATGGTGTGTGTTATCGTTATACTCGTCAACATAAGTTTCTTGTTATCGATTAAATGACGGATCCACAGATTGCTGTTGTGAGAGAACACACACACACACACACACACACACACACACACACACACACACACACACACACACACACAACACACACACAACACACACACACACACACACACACACACACACACACACACACACACACACAACACACACACACACACACACAACACCCCCTCCCCCACACACACACAACACACACACACACACACACACACACACACACACACAACACACACACGCATGTGTTTGTGTTATATGAGTGGGTATGTGTGTGAAATGAAGTGGATGTGGCTCAGGGATTAGTTTGGAGTCTCTCATCGGACATTGACGCATGCTAATCTAAAGAGAACACACACACACACACACACACACACACACACACACACACAACACACACACACACACACAAACACACACACACACACACACACACACACACACACACACAACACACACACACACACACACCACACACACACACACACACACACACACACAACACACACACACACAACACACACACACACACACACACACACACACACACACACACACACACACGCATGTGCTTGTGTTATATCAGTGGGTATGTGTGTGAAATGAAGTGGATGTGGCGCAGGGTTTAGTTTGGGGTCTGTCATCGGACATTGACGCATGCTAATCTGAAGAGAACACACACACACACACACACACACACACACACACACACACACACACACACACACACACACACACACAACACACACACACACGCACACAACACACACACACACACACACACACAACACACACACACACACACACACACACACACACACACACACACACACACACACGCATGTGTTTGTGTTATATGAGTGGGTATGTGTGTGAAATGAAGTGGATGTGGCGCAGGGAATAGTTTGGAGTCTGTCATCGGACATTGACGCATGCCAATCTGAAGAGAACACACACACACACACACACACACACACACACACACACACACAACACACACACACACACACACACACACACACAACACACACACACACACACACATACACACACAACACACACACACACACACACACACACACACACACACACACACACGCATGTGTTTGTGTTATATCAGTGGGTATGTGTGTGAAATGAAGTGGATGTGGCGCAGGGAATAGTTTGGAGTCTGTCATCGGACATTGATGCATGCTAATCTGAAGAGAACACACACACACACACACACACACACACACACACACACACACACACACACACACACAACACACACACACACACACACACACAACACACACACACACACACACACACACACACATACACACACAACACACACACACACACACACACACACACACAACACACACACACACAACACACACACACACACACACACACACAACCTTGCCTTAACATCGCATGTATGCAAACTAATGGAAAAAAATGTTCTAAAAAGACTTGTTCATTATTGTGAGAAGCATAGTGTAATTCCTGTAAACCAAGCTGGCTTCAGAAAAGGTAGATCCTCCACAGAACATCTAGTCAAACTGACTACACAGGTAAAGCAACAGTTTGCAAGGCGAAAAAACGTACTAGCGACTTTTTTTGATGTGAAAAAAGCATACGACCAAGTGTGGCACGCTCGACTTTTATATAAACTGAAAAATATCGGTATCACAGGCAACATGTATGATTATATTAGAAGTTTCTTATCAGATAGATTTATACAAGTAAGAATAGGAAACACCTACTCAAACCCCAGACAATTACATATGGGGTTACCACAAGGATCAGTAATTTCGCCAATTTTATTCAATATATTATTAGCAGATCTACCTAACAAGCTAGCTAAAGATACAGTCTTGGTTCAATTTGCTGATGACATTTGTTTATGGATGAAGGTGACAATGAAAAATAAAACGCCTACTAGGACACTGAATTACATAAAGAAAATATACCAGCGGGAACTTGATAAAATCAGCAACTTTATGACGGAAAATGGCTTATCATTGTCCTTAGAAAAAACAAATATGATGCTATTTAACACAGGATCAGACCCAGAAAAGCTCCCTATGTTTACAATAAATGGTTCTATCATCAGATATACACAATATGTTAAATTTTTGGGAGTTTATATTTCTTCAAAGCTTTCGTGGAATTATCATATTGACTATATACTAAACAAAGCAAGAAAAGGTCTAAATTTCCTTAAAATAATTTGTAAACAGCACTGGGGGCAAGATACCAAAGCGTTGATATCTCTCGCAACCTCTCTCGTACGTTCACGCTTGACATACGCTCAAGAGGTATTTTTCAGTGCTCCACTGCATTTGTTAAAGAAGCTGCAAAGCATCGATTGTAAGGCTTATAAACTTGCTCTAGGTGTGCCCATTCTTACATCAAATTTAGGGACCTACAGAGAAGCAGGTGTTTTATCTCTTGATGAACAAAGGAAAGCTTCAGCCGCGAAATTCGTTATCAAATCTTTAGCATATGAAACCTTTTCAAAAGAAGAAGTTAATTTAAGTTCACAAAAAGATTTTGCTAAACGAGCTAAGACGATACAGTCTATGACATCCATCAATACATTTGCATCAGATATCATTAGTGCTACGGAATCAAGAGACAAGCAAATTGCAAAAATACCTACTTTTTCACCAGTCCCTGAATGGGAGCAGTGTAAAGCTACCTTTGACATGGATTATACAGATTTATCCAAGAACCAGTCACCATTTTTGTTAAAACCTGAAGTGCTCTCCCATATAGAAAATCAATATTCTAATTATCTAAAAATATACACAGACGGATCTGTTCTAGAAGATGGTAATTCAGGAGCGGCTTTTGTAATT
>NC_134894.1:43497221-43499721 GCF_041734735.1 Babylonia areolata | reverse complement strand
AAGAAGAGCCTTCTACAGCATAACAGCCAGTTACCACAGATATTCGTGGTGGAACGACCTCCTACAGCTCCTCTGACCCCAGTACAAGACAGGATGACGCGGGAACTCAAGCAGCCAGGACAGACACTTCCCCTGTCAAAGGAACCCCTGCTGAGGGACGAGCGAAACCAGAAGAAGACCAGCACCACGACGAGGCCTTGACAAAGGTGGGACAGCTGGAGATCCCCACCAACCAGAGGACTCACCTACGGCAGAACCCACCATCGACGTGCAATCTTCAGCAAATACGAACACCGCCCCTGAACAACCATCCACAGATGACTGTGACAGCAGCACCAGCCGTACAGAAGCCCCCGTTACAGACGAGGATTCATCTGGGAAGGGCAAACCACGGGAAAAAAACAACTAGATCCCAAACTAAGGGTCCTGCTGTAAGACTCAGAAGCAGCTCAGTGTACAGTGCTAGAGACAACCCCCCCCCCCCACACAAAAAAAACAACAACAAACAAACAACAAAACAATTAACCCTACAAGATAGTGTGACAAAAGGTATATCCCAAACCAGTGCAAAAAGGGCGACGCCCGGCCAGACCAGAAAGGAATAGGATTTCGGCCCGGCCCATATAACTGGCAGCGGACTTGAGAATGTTGTACAAAGACAGTCTGTAAGTTTCCTCACATATAACATAGAAGGACTCGCCAGTTTGTATGATCCTGATACACGGGCATATATAGAGAGTTTTGATGTTTGTTTATTAGTAGAGACTTTTTCAACTTCATTCCCTTCCTCACTATTTCCTCTTCCTGACTCTTTATTGCACCTGGCGTGAAAGTTGATGACGCCCCGACAGCCATTGGTTAAAAGGGGACTTCGTAAATACTTTAAAAGAATCGATATAAGGACTTAGTAAATACTTTACAAGAATCGATATAGGGAATTAGTAAATACTTTACAAGAATCGATATAGGGAGAATGTCAAGTGAAATTTTGGGCACAAACACTCCTCTTTTCTTGTTAGGCTATTACAGCGCACCAATTCAGTCACCATATAATAGAGATACTGAAATTCAAAATGGAATTTCTTTCATTGAACAGTGTATGATGGATATACTTGAGGACATAGGTGATGTTCATTTTATTTTGATGGGCCACGTGAATGCACGGACTGGAAATGAAAACTCACGTGGATTTGATGCTGTTGAGTTTCCCCCCCCGATGATCTCTTTCATAATTTTGAAACTATAACTGACAACAGGCGCGTATCCAAAGACCAAACGATAAACGATTTTGGTAGATATATGTTAAACATTTGTGTTCAGTTTGATTTGGTGATTCTAAATGGGACAGTTATCGATAGAACTGGTGGGAATTTCACTTACATATCATCCACTGGAAGTAGTGTCGTTGACTATTTTATTGAATCGAAACAATTTCTTTCACTATTACTTTCATTACACGTTGCTCAGAAAATGGAATCCAAACACATGCCAGTTGAGATGTAAGTGGGGCGACAAAAAGAATCCTCTTCAAATGCAAATGTTCCTAAATGTTTTGCTTTTGAAAAATATGTGTGAAATCCAGATATGGGCGACACATTTTTCGCATGTCTAGGAACAGAAGAAGTACAATCTTGTTTTAGAGAAGCCACTCATTTAATTGGCCATGATATCAACGCTTCCCTACGAAAGTTTAATGAAGGTCTCCTGAGTGCAGGACAATGCGTGAAGAAGCGTATTGCTGTAGGAAACACACGGAAGGAAATATGGTTTGACACAGTGTGTGTGTGCGTGCGTGCGTGCGCGCGCGCGTGCGTGTGTGTATACATATATATATATATATATATATATATATGTGTGTGTGTGTGTGTGTGTGTGTGTGTGTGTGTGTGTGTGTGTGAGTGTGTGTGTCTGTGTGTGTCTGTGTGTGTGTGTTATTGTCTGTCTGTCTTCTCGAAAGCAAGAGTAGGGGAGTGTCTTGCATAATTAATATCGTAATTCCTGTAACCAAATACTTGAGAATTCCAAAGAATAATGTACATGAAGGTTTATGTTGGATGCTCAAACACACATTTTCCATGAAGCACCGGCAACAAGGGGTCGGGAATAACTCCGCAGATAGACTATATAATTTAGTTATTATACAGTGCATGTTTCTTACAAAGCCAGTCGCTACAAGCTTGTTAAATGGCAGCTATTTCCCTTCTTACATTCAAAATTCAAGATTTGATTCCCTTTCATCCTTTCTGGGTTTGGGGGTATTACGGAGGAACAAAAGAACACAATGAACACGAATAAGCCAATAAATGAACTGTACCAACAAAACTCGTGTGTCGAATATAATGTGCAATTTATGCGTACTATAATCAACAATGTGACCATTTTTCCCTGCTCGTTATCAGAACGCATCCACGCATTCAAAACATAGATAATACAAAGAATTCCTTGGGGGTATTACAAAGAGAGTAACGATAAAACCAACTCATATACCTGTATACCCTTC
>NC_134894.1:43457221-43467221 GCF_041734735.1 Babylonia areolata | reverse complement strand
GGGCTGTTTTCCTGATTGGAATGGAGTGGTTCTTGGAGGAAAGAGGGAGGAGTGTGTGTGTGTGTGTGTGTGTGTGTGTGTGTGTGTGTGTGTGTGTGTGTGTGTGGTTTGGATAGGGTAGAGTGAAGAGTTAACTCTCTCCATACGAACGGCGAAAGAGACGACGTTAACAGCGTTTCACCCCAATTACCTCCATCAAAATATTGCAAGCGGAAGGCTCTTATACTGAAGACGTGAATGTTGACAAAGAATACCACAATTTCTGACGACGGAAGCTAAAGGTTGGGTCATTCAGACACCCACTGGACATCCGAGGGGTCTGTGTAGAGGAGAAGAGAGGACTGGCCGTACTGAATGAGTTAAGACTGAGGATTGTCATGGAAGAAATTATTCTCACTGATATCTTTGGAGGACGGTTCGGGGAAGTGCAAGAGGGGACGGGGGGTTGGGGTTAAAAGTTGAAGGTCGAAATGATGGACTTTGTCCCTAATATCGTAAGGAGACAGACGTGGGGAAAGGGGGTGTGACCACTGAAGGCAGACAGTTTCAATGGAACAACCCCTTTCCTGGAATGGGATGGGATGGATGAAGTGAGGTAGTTGGATTGTGAAGGACGATGGATGAATTGGAGCAACCCGTCCATGGTGTCTTGGGGGGCGGGGGTGGGGGGGGGGGGGGGGGAAGGAAGGTGGGATGGATGATGAAGGATGTGGATTGAAATGGAGCTGATCCCTCTCAGAGGGAGACAAAAAGGACCTGTCGGTGTTACTTCGGTTTTCCCAAACCTCAGGCTGATGAAAGGAAGCATCCTGCAAGAAAAGTGTTCTGTGCTGCCTCAAGAGCATAGGCTGTCTTTCTGATTGCAATGGAGTGGTCCTTGGAGAGGAGAAGGAGGTCTCTCTCTCTTCTTTCTGTGTGTGTGTGTGTGTGTGTGTGTGTGTGTGTGTGTGTGTGTGTGAGAGAGAGAGAGAGAGAGAGGTTTGGATAAGATAGAGTGAAGGGTTAAATGGAATGGAACAAATAATACCTCACTGATATCTTTGGAGGATGGTTTGTGGAAGTACAAAGGGGGTGGCGGGGTGGGGACAGGGTTAAAAGTTGAAGGCTGAAATGATGCATTCTATCCCTGATGTCGTTAAGAGGAGGATGCGGGAGAAGGGCTATGGGGAAGAGAGTATGGGGACTGAAGGTTGAGAGTTCCAGTGGAGCATTCGTCTTTCCTGCAAACATGACGTGTTTGGTGGATGGAGTAAGGTGGCTGGTTTGTGAAGGATGATGAATGAATTGGAGCAGCCCATCCATGGTGCATTCAGGTGGGGGTGGAGGGTAGGGGTGGGGGGGGGGAGAAAGGTAGGATGGATGAAGCGTGTGGATTGAAATGGAGCTGATCCCTCTCAGAGTGAGACAAACACGACCTGTCGATGTTATTTCGGGGACTGGTGGATGTGTGTGTGTGTGTGTGTGTGTGTGTGTGTGTGTGTGTGTGTGTGTGTGTGTGTGTGTGTGTGTGTGTGTGTCTGAGAGAGAGGTTTGGACAGCGTTGAGTGATGGGTTAAAACTGAGGAGGGGTGGGGGTGGTGTTAAGGTTGAAGGCTGAACTTATGCACTCCCTGACAGATATCGTAAGGAGGAGGTCGTGGGGAAAGGGTGTGTGTAGGGAGGAGAGTACGGGGACTGAAGGCTGGAGATTTCAATGGAGCAGCCCTGTTTCCTACAATCGGGAGGGATGGGGTGGATGAAGTAAGGTGGTAGGTTTGTGAAGAACGATGAATGAACTGGAGCAACCCGTCCACGGTGTCAAGGGGGAAGGAAGGTGGGTGGGGTGGGTGAAGGATGTGGACTGGAATGAAGCTAATCCTTCTCAGAGGGAGACAAAAATGACCTGTCGGTGTTATTTCGGTTTTCCCAACCTCAGGCTGATGGTGGAGTCCTTCTGCAAGAAAAGTGTTCTGTGCTGCCTTACGGGCATAGGCTGTTTTCCTGATTGGAATGGCGTGGTTCTTGAAGGAGGGATGGGGATGGAGGCGGGTAGATGAGTGTTTGTGAATGCCAGCGCGCGCGCGCGTGTGTGTGTGTATGTATGTGTCGGTGAGTGGTTTGGTTAGGGTTGTGGATTGGGTTAAGATTGGAACTGAACATAATCATCTCACTGATATCATTGGAGGACATGGCTGGAAAATACAAGGGTGGGTGTTAAAGGCTGAGGGTTGATGGCAGGGCAAAGAAGGTGGGTTGACATGAAGCTATCCCTTTCTTAGCTTGTGCGTAGGTATGTGGTTTGTGTGTGTGTGTGTGTGTGTGTGTGTGTGTGTGTGTGCGTGTGTGCGTATGTGTGTGTGTGGCGGGTGAGAGAGAGAGAGAGAGAGAGAGAGACAGACAGACAGACAGACAGACAGACAGATAGAAGTGTGAGGCAGTCCCTCCAGATATGTAGGATGTGAGATGCCAAGAGTGGAGCAGCCCCAACCTGACTTGTGATGTAAATGCTGAAGGTGACAATGGAACACACAGCCAGCCACCACTCCCCCTGAATTGAGGGTTAATTTAAAGGTTGATGATTGCAATAGAGCGATCCCTCTCCTGATTTGTGGGTCTGTGACAGTCTGTTCTGGTGTGTAGGTTTTGGGGCCCTGGGGACTGATATGGAGCAACCGTCGCTGATTTAGTTTAGGATAATGGGCAGTGGAAGAGAGCAACACGTGTGTGTGTGTGTGTGTGTGTGTGTGTGTGTGTGTGTGTGCGCGCGCGTGTGTGTGTTTGCGTGTGTGTGTGTGTGTGTGTGTGTGTGTGTGTGTGTGTGTGTGTGTGTGTGTGTGTGTGTGTGTGTGTGTGTGTGTGTGTGTGTAATTTTCAAACTGGTAAGTGGACAGAGCAGCGTTAAAGGGTAAAAGAAGAAGAGCAGACAGTGGTATTGATGAGAGAGGCAGAGGCAGTGGAAACGAACTGACGCTACTGGCAGCTTGATGTTGTATTGGTGTAGCAGGAGAGTCTCGGTCATTTTGCATCACGGTTATAACGCTAAATGCAAATGACTGTATCTAGGTGCAGTTAAAGTCTAAAATTGTGTAAGTTATGATGTATTAGAATAACATAATGTATCTGCTAACTAGCAGCAGCAGCAGCAGCAGCAGCAGCAGCAATGGTAGTAGCAATAGTAGTGAGAAGAAGAAGAACAACAAGAATGATAGTAATAGTAATCATAACGATAACACTACTAGTAATACAAGTAGTAGTAGTAGTAGTAGCAATAGTAGGAGAGAGAGAGAGAGAGAGAGAGAGAGAGAGAGAGCAGACAAACATGTATACATACAGAGAGACACAGAGACTGAATACGGCACACACACACACACACACAAACACACACACACGCTCGCGCGCGCGCGCACACGCATACATACGCGCACGCACGCACGCACGCACGCACACACACACACACACACACACACACACACACACACACACACACACACACACACACACAAAGCGCACGCACGACACTCTTTTTGTCTTTTGCAAACAAACCAAACCCTTAACTATCGGGAACGTCAAAGCACTAAAAGACTTCCAAGACCAGTACCAAAGTTACACTCGCCTGTAAACTGCTTCACTCCACAGACGCAAACAAGACTCTGGGGTCTCTCTTTTACCGCTTTTTTTTTTATCTTTTAATCGATCGAGAGTGGCACCAGCGCCTCGCAATGAGAGAAATGTCGCGGGGTATAAGTTTGAAAGCAGTGCTTTGTGAAGCTGTCTTTATCGTGGAGTGTTGTTGTTGAAGTGTGATACTTGAGCAACGTGGTTGCGGAAAGGTCAGTATGTTGGACACAATCCTCTGGCGACAGTTTTGTGTGTTGCCAGAGCCAACGAGACTTGGAGGACAGGGAATGGGGTTTTTTCAGGAGGGAGGGAGGGGGGGGGGGGCGGGGGATGATTTCACTAAGATCAGAGCTGTGGTTTTATGTCTTGGGTGGTTTGTTGGGTCTTTTTTGTTTTTATTTGTCGGTGTGTGTGTGTGTGTGTGTGTGTGTGTGTGTGTGTGTGTGTGTGTGTGTGTGTGTGTGTGTGTGTGTGTGTGTGTGTGTTTGTCGGTGTTTGTGTGTGTTTGATTGTCAACAGTAGAGCAAATTGCTAACAAAAAAAAAAAAAAAGGAAAAAAAGAAGAGAAAAAAAATTAACCCCCAAGGTAATGTTTCCTGTTGGTTTCCCTCTGCAGAGGAATGGTTAATTAAACGCGTCTGGTTGTGCGATGCCTCAGTCTTTGCTGCAATTCTGGGCGTTATGCCAAGACTGTCTGTCTGTCTTTCTGTCCCACGGTCTGTCTGTCTCTTTGTGTGTCTTCAAGTTGACACGTTCATGTCTACCTGCATGTGCATTTGTCTGGCTGTCTACTTAAAATCATAGTCAATAGATTATGAGCGCTCCCCCAGACACACACACACACACAGACGGAAAAAAATTACACCAGCCCACTTCACGCAACACATCTTGATTTTTTTTTCACAACTTTACACAACTTTCCCTTTGCACCAAAGATGATGGGAATTACATGCAGATGGCTCATGGTCCTCCATAAAAGACACGAGACTATGTTTATGCAAAGAAGCACTCTACTGACATTTCAAACACGTACTCAGAATATTCGACATAATCAGGAGTGAATCAATTTTTTGACAGTCCCTTAAAAGCGAATTCCTTTGAGTGTTACTGAAGTGCGGACTACAATCCCCACATGGGTTACTAGCATGTTTGTGTTGGATTACTGCAACTCTCTTTTGGCCGGCCTTCCCAAATATGTTAGACAGACTCCAACGAATTCAGAATAACGCTGCCAGACTCATTTGCAGAGCTTCTAAATTTGACCATGTTTCTCCTCTCCTTCAGTCTCTCTACTGGTTGCCTGTTTTTGATCGAATAGACTATAAGCTATCCACTTTGACCTTTTCTGCAGTCAGCGGATCTGGCCCCAAGTATCTTTCTGAACTTCATATCTATACTCCGTCTCACCAGCTCGGTTCTTCCTCTGATACTCGACTTCTCAGGATACCTCACGTCAGAAGTAAGACCTATGGACACAGATCGTTTTCTTTTCAATCGCCAAAGACGTGGAACAAGCTCCCTGATAACCTCCGTCATTCTGATTCCCTCGCATCTTTTAAATCTCGTCTCAAAACTCACCTTTTCCCTCAGCAATAAGTTCAATTGTGGCAGGTCCACTTCCTTTGCGTTAGCTGTGCTTGACTATGTGTGTATACATATGTATGTGTACATAACTACATGCATATATATGAATGTGTATTGTGTGTGCGTGCGTTTATGTAAGTTTGTGCCTGCCTATGTGTGCGTATGTGTTAGGGTAGCTGTTAGATACACATGTATTGTTAAAATGTATGTATGCAGTGTGTGTGTGTGTGTGTGTGTGTGTGTGTGTGTGTGTGTGTGTGTGTGTGTAGTCACATTTTGATGTGTGTATGTAACATAGATGTAATGTTTTATGTTAACAAATCGTTTTTGTAAAGCACCTAGAGCAGATTTCTGGATAGTGTGCTATATAAGTATCCATTATTATTATTATTATTATTATGTTTCTCTTGATGACTTGGGGGACGAGAGCGGAATTTTTCTCTAGTTGTGGCTTGCATGTGTGGTGAATTTATTATCGTACATATCCATCTGTTCCACGTCCAAGTTGGCGCGTTTTCATGCTTTTCCATATCGTTATAACTCTCTCTCTCTCTCTGAGGATTTAGTTATTTCGAAATAGTCTAATACTGTGACTGCGACCTGTGTAAATTTGTGCATGTGTCTTGTATCAGTGCGCACGCGCGCACGTGGGTATGTGTAGGAATGCGTTGTTGTGTGAATGAATAAATGCGTATGCGCATAGTTTATCAATGTATCTGCGTGTGTTGGAAATTTGGAAAATGATGATCTGATAAAATGTTGATCTAGTGGCGCATTCGCTGCGCCAGCTGGAATGTGTAAAGTTTCTTATCTTGATGTGTACGTTTCAGAGGTGTGGAGAAACCAAACACTTTTGCGTACATACCAGTTTGTTGAGTGTTCCAGGTCACTTTTTATGCATTCATTTCTTTATTTGTGTCGCATCTTTTCCTTGATTCTTTCGACCGAAAAAACAACAACAAAAAACAATCACACACCAAAGCATCTACATCCCTTTTGACATTAGGAATTTGTTATTGATGTTAATAGAATGTCAAAGTGTTAACTCTCTCACACACACACACACACACACACACACACACACACACACACACACACACACACACACACACACACACACACACACACACACACACACACACACACACACACACACACACACACACACACACACCGTGTGAATTGAAATGATTGGCCAGCGTGGTTCTCAGCCATCCAAATATTTTACAGCACTTAAAAAAAAATTGCGGAGGCAAGATTTCGACAGGCGTTTTACAACAGGAACCACTGATCGAACGTGTATTACAGTTTGAAGAGCCCTCTTGGGTACTTGAATGAGTAAAAGGGAACCGTCTAGCCCCAGTCTCCTGTGTGTTGTCTTTCCTACAGACCATAATATTGGCTGGCTTCCTTTCCGGACAAAGTTAAGAGTGTGTTGGAGCGTTGAATGGAAAACCAACACTCCTTCTCCTGCTCCCTAACTGATCCAGTATTCTAGCTCATTTTCATGTATAGCTAGTATAGTATTTCATGGTTTCTTATTGTTGTTATTGATATCTCAAGCCCTGACTAAGCGCGTTGGGTTACGCTGCTGGTCAGGCATCTGCTTAGCAGATATGGTGTAGCGTGTATGGAATTTACCGAACGCAGTGACGTATCCTTGTGTAACTGAACTGAACTGAACTGTTATCTATAATTATATTGATTTATGTTTATTTCAACTTCGTCAGCGCCGTTTCAGTGGCATCACTCTCACGCCGCTTGCTCCAAATCCTTCACACACAGGCGTTTGACGTATTTGATTGATAAGAACAAGCGCATGTATGCATCTATGTATGAATGTATGTGTTCATGTTTATAATATATATATATATATATATATATATATATATATATATGTGTGTGTGTGTGTGTGTGTGTGTGTGTGTGTGTGTGTGTGTGTGTTTCTTCCGCAGATACATTTCTTCACAACAGACTTATCAATAAGGATGGTCGAGATACTGTGTACCTTAACAATTTATTTTCAGTAATATTGTTTTCATGATTATTATCGTCACTTCTTCCCCCATGTCATTTGGGTTGAAAGCTACTGACATTATTTCAGTGTTCTTCCTTTCTCTCTCTCTCTCATGTACACAGGCACATACACACAAACACAGACAGACACACACGCGTACGCGCGCGCGCGCTCGCTAGAATTATTGTGCTCGTTTTCAAAACAACGATTTCCTTCGGGATTTTAGGACAATAGTGGTATTCGTCGTTTACGTCTTTCCTTACTTCGTGCCTTCCTTCAGTTTTTTCTTCTTCTTTCCTTCTTTCTTTTTTTTTTTCCGCCTGTCTTTGCTTCAGTACTTTTTATTGTTCATCTGCCCGACTCGGTCTTCTTGTCTTTCTTTCTCATCGTTTTCCTCGTCTTCTTCTTCTTCTTCTACTCCCACTTCTGTTTCTTATCTTCTTCTTCTTCCTCATTCTTCCCTCCTCCTCCTCTTCTTCTTCACCTCCTCCACCCCTTCCTACTTCTTTTTCATCTCCTCTCCTCCTCTTCTTCTTCCCCTTCCTACTTCTTTTTCTTCTCCTCCCCCTCCTCCTCTTCTTCTTCCCCTTCCTACTTCTTTTTCTTCTCCTCCCCCTCCTCTTGTTCTTTTTCCCCACCCTTCCTACTTCTTTTTCTTCTCCTCCCCCTGCTCCTCTTGTTCTTCTTCCTCCCCTTCCTACTTCTTTTGTCTTCACCTCCCCCTTCCTCCTCCTCTTCTTCTTCCACCCCTTCCTACTTCTTTTTCTTCTCCTCCTCCTCCTCCTCCTGCTCTTCTTCTTCCACCCCTTCCTACTTATTTTTCTTCTCCTTCCCTTCCTCCTCCTCTTGTTCTTCTTCCTCCCCTTCCTACTTCTTTTTCTTCACCTCCCCCTTCCTCCTCCTCTTCTTCTTCCACCCCTTCCTACTTCTTTTTCTTCTCCTCCCCCTCCTCCTCTTCTTCTTCCACCCCTTCCTACTTCTTTTTCTTCTCCTCCCCCTCCTCCTCTTCTTCTTCCACCCCTTCCTACTTCTTTTTCTTCTCCTTCCCTTCCTCCTCCTCTTCTTCTTCTCCCCTTCCTACTTCTTTTTCTTCACCTCACCCCCCTTCCTCCTGCTCTTCTTCTTCTCCTCTTCCTACTTCTTTTTCTTCAACCTCACCCCCCTCCTCCTGCTCTTCTTCTTCCACCTCTTCCTACTTCTTTTTCTTCACCTCACCCCCCTCCTCCTGCTCTTCTTCTTCCACCTCTTCCTACTTCTTTTTCACCTCACCCTCCTCCTCCTGCTCTTCTTCTTCCACCTCTTCCTACTTCTTTTTCTTCAACCTCACCCCCCTCCTCCTGCTCTTCTTCTTCCACCTCTTCCTACTTCTTTTTCACCTCACCCCCCTCCTCCTGCTCTTCTTCTTCCACCTCTTCCTACTTCTTTTTCACCTCACCCCCCTCCTCCTGCTCTTCTTCTTCCACCCCTTCCTACTTCTTTTCTTCACCTCAACCCCCTTCCTCCTGCTCTTCTTCTTCCACCCCTTCCTACTTCTTTTTCTTCACCTCCCCCTCCTCCTGCTCTTCTTCTTCCACCCCTTCCTACTTATTTTTCTTCTCCTTCCCTTCCTCCTCCTCCTCCTCTTCTTCCTCCCCTTCCTCCTTCTTTTTCTTCTCCTCCCCCTCCCCCTCCTCCTCGTCTTCTTCCTCCCCTTCCTATTTTTTTTCTTCTCCTCCCCCTCCCCGTCCTCCTCCTCTTCTTCCTCCCCTTCCTACTTCTTTTTCTTCACCTCCCCCCTTCTCCTCCTCTCCTATTCTTCTTTTTCTTCTCCTTTATCTTTTTCTTTCTTTATTCTCAGGAACAATGAAAATGCTGATTCTGAGATGTGGTTCGTTGCTGGCCTTGTCATCAGCGGTAAAATTCTGAACGTATTCTTGAAAGAGGAAACGCACACGCTTCAGAAAATCAGCGGCGGAACATTATACTAGACGGTTCACAAAAAGCTAGGGACCTTTTGGAAATTGGCAGAGGTTTCTTTTCTTTTTTTTTTTTTTTTTTTGCTGCCCCATCATCTGCACCGTTTCAGTGGCATTACTCCCACGCCGCTCATTCTTTTTAGATTCCTCCATACACGGCCACACCCAGGTTCGTCCGTAACAGTACCAGCGTCGGCAGTCCGCAGGGAACCATCGATGTTAGGTCGCCAGAAGGCCACGCACCAGAGGAGACCCTGCACTGCTGCTGAGTCACTTCGGTGGTGGCAGAGGTTTCTTGTAGTGGGCACGGTGAAGTGATGCTGAATGAAATGTTAGATACAAATGACCTTTTCTTCTATCTCTTCGCTATCGTAATTTTTTTTTTTTTTTTTTTGAGAATTAAAAAGAAAATTTATACCGATTTTATTTACTGCTGACTTCGTTTCTTTCTTTCTTTCATTCATTTTTTTTTCTTCCCCTTTCTTTTCTTTCTTTATCATCTTTATAAAAAATAAGGCTCTGTTTGTTTTAGCTTTTCTTTTTGTGTTGTTGTTGCTACTAGTAGGTGCCGTTTAAGAGTAAGTAACTTTAATTCACTTATGTAACACGGCAATTATGAGATTGCAGTTCCTACGTCAGGAGAGTGGGAGAGAGATCAGAGGCACACAGGCCAAGCCAAAGAAGGCAAAACTATTACCAAATGAAAGCTATATTTGCTTGTACGTTTTGTAACAAGCTGAAAATTAATGCGAATTTTGTAATTTGGATTGCTGAGGTAAATCATGTACTGGTCAGACACTGCGGAAGACTACATAACGGATCTCTGTCTCTTCTGTCTTCCCTTGTC
>NC_134894.1:43447221-43454721 GCF_041734735.1 Babylonia areolata | reverse complement strand
ATTAGGATCTACAATGTCTATTACCCTCAAGATCGTGATCTTTCCCTCACATTCATGAACATCCCAGACAACAACTGCGTGGTGGTGGGAGATTTCAACAGTCACTCATAGAGATGGGGCTATGAGGAGACGGACAGGAGAGGCGAAGAAGTTGAGGATTGGGAGATTGACACACATCTTCATCTCATCAACCAAGAAGATGATGAACCCACCTTCTACTCTAGACGCTGGATGACCACATCAACACCAGATCACCTGTTCGTCAGGACCACAAGAACAGTCCTCAACCAGTTTGGAGGAAGTGACCACAAACCCGTAAAACTCTATCAACCTCAACTTGCAGGCTCCTCAAGCAAAGTGTTTTCCCCGCTGTAATTACAGAAAGGCGGACTGGACTCTCTTTGAGACCCTCACAGATACATACACATAGCCAATCAGCATCAGGCAGAAGGACTCAAACACGATGGCTCAAGACTTCACAAAGGCCGTCTTGAAAGCTGCTATAGAATCCATCCCAAGAGGAGCACGCAAAGACTACAGGCCCTACTGGACGGGGGAACTCCAGAATCTGGAAGATGCTGTTACGGAAGCCAGGGACGGAGCAGAAAAGCAGCCACCACTGGAGAACAACATAGCGCTGAAGGAAGTAACTGCCAGATACAAGCTGTCCTGCGCACAAGTTGCAAGAAAAAGCTGGCAAGAGAACACTGAAAGCCTATATTTCGACAAAGATGGCAGCAAGCTCTGGAAACTGGCTAGAACCCCCAGCAACGAAAGTCACACCACAATAACAATACAAGACCACCTCATAGACGTCTCTGAAAACATCAGCAATCTGGAAGTTCCTCCTGAACAGAGAGCTGCAGTGCACAGGGCCCAAGGTGAACTTCATGAGAAAGAGCCCCAAGAGGAAGTCATGACCTCAGCTTTCACAGAGAAAGTGCTTACACCCGCTCTCACTACGCTAGCTCACCCACTCACTCAAACAGTGTGGGAGGGAAGGATGGGGACGGAGAGACGGAGAAGTGGATTGAGAAACAGATAGACAGGCAGAAACACATAGTACAGACACACAGAGAAGTGGATTGAGAAACAGACAGACAGGCAGAAACACATAGTACAGACACACAGAGAAGTGGATTGAGAAACAGACAGACAGGCAGAAAGACATAGTACAGACACACAGAGAAGTGGATTGAGAAACAGACAGACAGGCAGAAACACATAGTACAGACACACAGAGAAGTGGATTGAGAAACAGACAGACAGGCAGAAACACATAGTACAGACACACAGAGAAGTGGATTGAGAAACAGACAGACAGGGCAGAAACACATAGTACAGACACACAGAGAAGTGGATTGAGAAACAGACAGACAGGCAGAAACACATAGTACAGACACACAGAGAAGTGGATTGAGAAACAGACAGACAGGCAGAAACACATAGTACAGACACACAGACGCACAAGAACATAGAGACGCCTTAGTCATACAGACATTGATCTTTCACACAGAAGAAGAAAAAAGGCGTGCATGAAAGTAAAGGCAAACGAGGAGGAAGACAGAAAAACAAATGAATGAAAAGAAATACAGGCTGAAAAGAAAGAAAAGAAAAGAAAACAGAAATGAATATCAAAGGAGGATGGAATGACAATTTAAGAAATAAAAGGTAAAGAAAACATTTAGAAAATGCACAAAAAAAGGAAAAGAACGATAATAAAAACAAAAAGAAGTAATAACAAAGAATGATACATTTATAAATCTATCTTCTCTCTATCTCTGTCTCACTATCTATCTATAAATAGAGAGGAGAAGGACAAACGAAAAACAGACAGAACAGATAGAATGAAAGAAAGAAAGAAAGAAAGAAAGAAAGGAAAAAAGAAACAAAAACAATAAAGAGCAAAAACAAGAAAGTTTGTGAGAAAAAAAGTCAAGAAAGAGAGAAAGCAAACAAGAGAAATAAGAAGTCAAGAAAGAAAGAAACAAAAAAGAAGACAAAAAAAGACAGGCAGACAGACAGAAGAAAGAAAGAAAGAAAGAAAGAAAGAAAGAAAATCCCATATTTCCCATATTCATATGACGCCCTCAAAATCGTCCCTGAGGGCTTTTTAGCGGCCAGCGTATTACAGACAGGAGTAGACGATTTCACAGCGAAATGATGACACCCAAAATTTCCTTCACCTCCACCCCCGCCCTCTGTGTGTGTCTGTCTCTCTCTCTCTCTTCATCTTTTTTTTCCTCATCGATCCCATTTCTGCCCACCTCTCCTTCCCAAACCTATCTTTCTTCATCTTCTTTCTCATCGCTTGAACACTACATAGACGGTGTGTGTGTGTGTGTGTGTGTGTGTGTGTGTGTGTGTGTGTGTGTGTGTGTGTGTGTGTGTGTGTGTGTGTGTGTGTGTGTGTGTGTGTGTGTGTGTGTGTGTGTGTGTGTGTGTGTGTGTGTGTGTGTGTGTGTGTGTGTTTTACCTTCCTTTGGGAGCGTTTCGAAATATGACCAAAGTATCCTCCACTAAATTACAGGGTCATTTTGATGTATGTATGTATGTGTCTGTCTGTCTGGAGAGAGAGAGAGAGAGAGAGAGAGAGAGAGAGAGAGAGAGAGAGATGGATATAGAAACAGAGTTTTTGCCTAAAGGCATGCTGTTTTGGATTAAAGAGAGAAGATAAGAAAAATAGTCATGAGAAAATGAGAGAGAGAGAAAGAGAGAGAGAGAGAGAGAGAGAGAGAGAGAGAGAGAGAGAGAGAGAGAGAGAGAGAGGGTGCTTAAAAGCTATGGAAATTGTCACTGCTATCAGGTCTGGCTGAATATTGATTTTCTTCTTTCTATCTCTCCTTTCTATCTTTCTTCCTTCTTTCCTACTTTCATTTTCTTACTTTCTTTCATTCCGTCTTTCCGTCCGTCCGTCCGTCCGTCTGTCTGCCTTTCTTTATTCCTATATTTTGTTGTTGCTATGTTGAAATGAATTGGTCGCAGATCTTGCTCAAATATGTCTGAAGAATAGATACCTAAAAATATGTTCGCCAGCGTCACTTCGTGATCCTAAATCGTGTAGAATATACGTCATGAAATAACCATCACTTTGGGGTCTTCATCCCTTCTGCATAGTGCATTTCGTATCTCATATAATTCTTATAGCGATGTTACGCTATACCTGACCTTATGGTTTACGTGTTGTTTTTTGTCTTCGAAATACAAATTGATGAATTGACAAATTAACAACAAGGAAAAAAATATTCAATTCGACGAATGTGTAAAGCTATGGAATGCCAGTCTAATATAAGGTTAATACCACCAGCAATTTCAAACAGAAAATGCTTGAAGATGCTTGCGATTGTACACATGAGAATTGAAGGAAATCGTGTAAAATGCAACGTGCTGAATTGATACAGTTTAAAAAAAATCTTATTATTTTGTTTGGGACAGTTGAATAAGTACAATGCATCCATTTGCGTTTCTATCTAAATGCTAACTATATCTAAAGCATAGGGGCACGCGCATTCAATCCCATCTGTGCACACCCACGCGCACGCACACAGTTTGAACACGGACACGCCTGCACACACAGACACACACACAGACACAGACACACAGACACAGACACAGACACACACAGACACACACAGACACAGACACAGACACAGACACAGACACACACACACACACACACACACACACACACACACACACACACACACACACACACACACACACACACACACACACACACACACACAATCTGGTTGGCATACGGATTCATGGAATTTTCACAGGATTCATCAACGCAGACGATCAAATACGCAGGTTAAAGACCCCGTCAGCGTTCGGTGAGTTATGGAAACAGGAACTCTAAGAGCATGCACGATAAGACAGTACTAGTCAGAGCGATGATCGATGGTCACTCGTGGAAAGAAGGAGCGTTTTTCGCTTGGAATTTGCAAAGAGGCGACGGAAAGAAAGAAAGAAAAATAGAAAGAAAGAAAGGAAAGGGAAAAAAAAGGAACAAAATAAATACAGACAGAAAGAAATCAGAAAAGAAAGAAAGAAAGTAAGAGCGAAAAAAAAAAACAAAAAAAGAACGAAGTATAGAAGAAAGAAAGAAGAGAGGAAATGAAATGAGGGAAACAAGAAAGAAAACGAATCGGAAAAGAAACGAAGACACAGAAGAAAGAAAAAAAACAACAACGAAGAAATAAAATAACTGTGGTGAAGTGGACCTCCCAGAAGTGATGAGGATGGAGGGGTTATTGTTTAAAACAATAACAATAACAACAACAACAATAATAATAACATTTGTATTTGTATTTCTTTTTTTTTTATTATCACAACAGAGTCCTCTGTGTGAAATTCGGACTGCTCTCCCGATAATGATATTATTATTATTATTATTATTATTATTATGAAGAAGAAGAAGAAGAAGAAGAAGAAGAAGAAGAAGAAGAAGAAGAAGAAGAAGAAGAAGAAGAAGAAGAAGAAGAAGAAGAAGAAGACCTTTATTTTGCGTAATGCAATTCATAACATGAAACTGCATGAAAGGGCTCCATTGGGTTCTGCTCTGGATATGATGAAGAAATAATTAAGAGATTTTTTTTCTAAGCCATGAACCCAACATAGTCAATCACTGATAGTATTGATCGAAGAAATGATTCTCACTTGCGTCAGTCACGCACCGAGAAGGGGGGGGGGGGAGGTGAGGGAGAAACAACAAACAAACAAAAAAACACACAAAAAAACAAACAAAACAAAAAAAACAAGTCACCGTGGCGAAGTGGTTAACGTCAATAAAGAAGGGTTGGAGGTTCGTGGGTTTGAACCCTATCAGAAGTTGAAATATCACTGAAGGACGCCTGTCTGTCTGTCTGTCTGTCTGTCTTTTTCAGTCTTTCTATCTGTGTGTGCCAGGAATTGAATGTGCCACAGGATGAAAATAATGAGAAGGAGGGGGACCACACAGTCGAGTGTCATCCACTTCACGGATGCGTCTTTGAGAGCGTCACTCAAGCGGCCTGGCCAACACTGCAGGTGTTTGCATCCCTCGGGCCTGGCGATTGGAGAACTGGCATCCCGAGGGCTATTGCTCCTAAGGTCAAGTGGTTCGTAGGGGATGCCAGTTTCCCTCGGACCTGGTTAAGACCAGAACATATCAAGGAAAAGAAAAATACACCAACATTTCCTCGCGTGTGCTCTGACTAAATTGGATCCCATCGTCATCCTCATCCTCATCCTGATCGATCGTTATATGATGATGATGACGATGATGATGGTGATGATGATAGTAATGATATTATTAACAATAGCAACAGCAGCAGCAGCAGCAGCAGCAGCAGCAACAACAACAACAATAATATTATTATTATTATTATTATTATTATTATTATCATTATTATTATTATTATTATTATTATTATTATTATTATTATTATTATTATTATTATTATTATTATTATTATTATGATAACTGCCATCTTTAAGAGGCGCCGTGGCCAAGACGGTTAGGCGTTGGACAAGTTACCCTGTGTTCACCAGTGATCAGAGTTGGAGGCCCTGTTTCAGCATGGTGTTGTGTCCTAGAGAAAGAAAAAAACACAAGATACTTCACTCCGATTTACCACACTCCACCAAGGTGTGAACTGGCACCTGACTTCGGTTTGGGGAAGGTTAAAGTGGCGAAAGGAGAGGATCGGGTCCCGCCTTCATAAGCAGATCCAGAAACACGGTGGGTATGAATTCCCTCCCCTGACGGCTATGGACATTCAACCATTAACCCTTTCATCAACCGGAAAGCTTGATGAAGACGATTAGTAGAAAGAAAAAGTTAATTATTTTTATCGTAATTTTGATTTCCCTTTTTCATACAGATGATGATGATGATGATGATGATAAAGGACAGGAACAATAACGACGATAACGGCAACGGTGTTCACAAAGGCTTTCAGTACTGTGGCTCTGTCATAGTGATGTCAGTTCCGATTTCCCTTTGATGATAATAATCTTGATAATAATAAGAATGATACTGCTACTACTACTACTACTACTACTCCTGTTACAACTACAACCACTGCTACTGCTACTACTACGATGACGACAACGGTGATCACAAAAGCTTTCAGTACTGTGGCTCTGTCATTGTGACCTCAGTTCCGATTTCCATTTAATGATAATATTCTAATGATACTAAGAATGATACTACGCCTACTACTGCTCCTCCTACTACTACAACTGCTGCTACTGTTACTACTTCTGCTGCTGCTGCTGCTGCTACTACTACTACTTCGAAAAGAGTCATCAGTTCTAAAGCCCTGTTACAGTGTCTCTCAGTCTCTTTTTCCCCTTCCCACCACATTCATGTCTGTGGTTAGTGAGTCTTTGCTGTGTCGCCAGAATCGGGGAGACGGCCCTTGTGTAAAAAACGAACAACCTGACGGTCACTAATCCAAGACTCTGGTCGGAGGAGGGAGGAGGGTGAGGGGTCGGGGAAAGAGAAGGCGGAGGGGGAGGGAAGGAGTGAGGGAGGGTGGGGGTGAGTGGTTGGAAGGGGGCGCTCACACCCAGTCTGGCTCCGCGCCTGAGCAATTATTGTCCCTCCAGCGGGGGGGGGCTTAAGTCTGAGCATGGTGCCCCGTGAATGCTGAAGTAGACGACTCTCCAAAGACAGGTTGGTGAAAAGGTGAGAGGATGGCTCTCGTCTGTGTGGCCCCAGTCTCTCCCCGTCTCAGTCCTCAGTACTACTCTTAGCGTTTTGAGTGGGTGTTTCTCAAGGCCTGACAAAGCGCGTTGGGTTACGCTGCTGGTCAGGCATCTGCTTGGCAGATGTGGTGTAGCGTATATGGATTTGTCCGAACGCAGTGACGCCTCCTTGAGCTACTGAAACTGAAACTGAAACTGAGTGGGTGAATACCTGGGACTGAACAATTCCGCACTGTTGATCAGCCGTCTGATTGGGGGTTCGAACTCACAAACTTACCAGTCATCAGTTTGTGATGTTGACCATCAGTGTGTTACATTGGCTGGTGATTGACGGGCGCAATAGCCGAGTGGTTAAAGCGTTGGACTGTCAATCTGAGGGTCCCGGGTTCGAATCACGGTGACGGCGCCTGGTGGGTAAAGGGTGGAGATTTTTACAATCTCCCAGGTCAACATATATGCAGACCTGCTAGTGCCTGAACCCCCTTCGTGTGTATATGCAAGCAGAAGATCAAATACGCACGTTAAAGATCCTGTAATCCATGTCAGCGTTCGGTGGGTTATGGAAACAAGAACATACCCAGCATGCACACCCCCCGAAAACGGAGTATGGCTGCCTACATGGCGGGGTAAAAACGGTCATACACGTAAAAGCCGACTCGTGTGCATAACAGTGAACGCAGAAAAAGAAGAAGAAAGGCTGGTGATTATGCCGACCAGCGGGTATGGCCATCGTCACTGAGTGTAAGCACAGTGGCAAAAATGTAGTTTCATATTTCGTATTAGTTGTATAAAATCTATAACATC
>NC_134894.1:43439721-43444721 GCF_041734735.1 Babylonia areolata | reverse complement strand
GAAGAAGAAGAAGAAGAAGAAGAAGAAGAAGAAGAAGAAGAAGAAGAAGAAGAAGAAGAAGAAGAAGAAGAAGAAGAAGAAAGAAACAAAAACGAAGAAGATGAATCTGGCATTCTATAGCGCTTTTCCTTCTGTTCAAGCCCTTGACATTTACAAAAGATAGAATGGACAATCATATAAACAAGCGCGCGCGCGAGCACGAGGGCGAAGTCATAGAGAAATGGAGAGACGGGGAAATTGTTATTTTGTAGAACTGAAAGAACAGATACGTTTTGAGACACTTCTGAAAATGTTCGAGAGAAGAAGAGTGTAGGATGTCAGTGGCATAAAGATAGAAAGACTGATGACCACTGGATTCGAGATTACATCGACTGGTTCGCATCACGTGTCTATTTAGATCAAGAACTTTGAAAGTGAGGAGTATATTCGTTGGAAAGATCAGGAAGATGGGATGGAGCAGAATCAGACGTTTTATAAGAAGCACACTTACTTTTATATTTGATTCTTTCAGAGACTAGAAGCCAGTTTAGGCTTATTAAATAAGGTGATTTTGTTTGGTGTTGAGGAACTTGAAAAATACGCGTGCAGCAGTTATTTACCTTTTGGAATGGATTTTTACAATTGAAGAATGACAGCACATGAATAAAGAATACAGTACTCGTCAAGGCAGAATACAGAAAGCTCTTTGTTACCTCTGAAGTACAACCTGATGGCACTGATACGAATATGAGTCAAGAAAGGTTGACTGACAGTTCTGAATTTGTTTTCATGGTTAGTGGTGTATCAGGAGTAAAACCAAGATTTCTAGATTTATGAATGCGACTGGTTTGGCGTGAAAGCCACTTTAATTGACTATGGATGAACACAGGAAGGAATTCAGTTTTGTCATCATTCAGTTGATTCAGGCTATTCCAGCATTCAATGTAATCAGTGATGGTGGAATATATGTTATCAAATGGACCTGACTTCTGAAGCTGGGTATCATAAGCAAAGAGCTGATGACTTACAATGTGTTTTCCAATGAGATCTGAGGCAGAACTCATATACAGAACAAACGGTGCAGAATTGAGCCCTGTGGAATACCAAACAGTATAGGAGACAGTGCTTTCGGTTTAGCAGGTATGAATGAATGAACCTATCAAAGAGCTGCAGTGTGGATAGCGAAGACACTTACAAGACATGAAAGGAGAATTTGGTAATCGATGGTATCAACTGCAGCCGAAAGATTATGAGGCGACAGAACAGAAACTTTGTCTTCATCCATGACAAGGATTAGATCGTCACCAACACGCAACAACACTGTCTTTGTACTGTGTCTTGCATGTAAAGCGTGCCGGAAGACATTGCATAAGTTGTTGTCTTGAATATGAGATTGCAGTTGTGTAAGAGGACGTTTTCGAGAATCTTTGACAGAAAGGAAATATTTGAAATCGATCTATAGTTTTTCAGTGATCTTTATTCCATCAAAGGAAGGTTAAAAAATTGTTTGATTATGACAGTTGTTTCAGATGTTTATGACGTTCGTAAAAGGAGGAATTTTGTTTAATGTCCCGTCACACATATCGGTGATTAAAACGTTCGTAAAAGCTGGACAGAAAACATTGATGTTTTCTAGTGGGAATCGTGCCACGTTCACATGATTTGGTAAGCAAGATGAAAAGGACTAAGAAGGAAGAAGAAGAAGAAGAAGAAGAAGAAGAAGAAGAAGAAGAAGAAGAAGAAGAAGAAGAAGAAGAAGAAGGACTGAACAACACAGACAACCCTAAAAACAAACAAATAAACAAACAAATAAATTTTCTTCCATATTTTTCATTCCTCGAACACACGATAACCTCAAAGGAAAACAAAAAGAAACAAAGCAGGCTCTAAAAACAAACCGACAATAGCGGAACACCAATAATTGCATCATATAGATGTAGATATCCCTGGACAACTTACTGGGAACATCTAGTTTCTTTTTGGTCCTAAAAACCATTCAGTTTCCCTAAGACTGAGGAACATACTGACGATTCTAAACAGTTCCGTTCTTAACAAAAAAAAAACAAGACCAGACAACTCAAGCTGAAAAAGCAAGGTGGATACGAATTTAGAACAGTAGGAGGTTAAGAAGAAGAAGAAGAAGAAGAAGAAGAAGAAGAAGAAGAAGAAGAAGAAGAAGAAGAAGAAAAAGAAGAAGAAGAAGAAGAAGACAGATGGAACAATACCCTTCTACCCCACTCCATCCCCAAAAAACAAAGCCCCCAAAAACTATTCAGTCCGCGAAGACATAAAACCGTGGAAAAAAAAAGCAAGTTCTAATATAAAAAGAAGAAGAAGCGAGAACAGAGAATGTCCAAAAGGACATTAATACATGTACATCTCCCTGGACAACAAGACACAGGGAACATCAAATTCCTTTCAGGTCCTCATAACCATTCAGTGTCCCCAAGACGGAGGAGCGTACTGATGGCTTTGAACATTTCCATTCGGAAGGAAACCATAGGGGTTTGATCTTAGCATGAACAGAAAAAAAAGAAAGAAGAAAAATAGAAAAGAAAGAAAGAAAGAAAGAACGAAAGAAAGCAAACAAGAAAGATTGAGAGAACGAATGAACAAGCGAACAAACAAACGAAAGAAAGCTAGAGAAAGATGTGTGTGCGTGTGTGTGTGTGTGTGTGTGTGTGTGTGTGTGTGTGTGTGTGTGTGTGTGTGTGTGTGTGTGTGTGTGTGTGTGTGTGTGTGTGTGTGTGTGTGTGTGTGTGTGTGTGTCTAATATTTTAAACAAAAGAAAAAACTAACTGCTGTTCTAATGTGTGTGAATGGGGAAGGGATGGGAGACATCGCATTGTGTCGTGTCGTATAGCATCGTGTCGTGTCGTGTCGTGTCGTATCGTGTCGTGTAGTGTCGTGTAGTGTCGTGTCGTGTCGTATCGTGTCGTGTAGTGTCTTCAGTTTTCAGTTTCAGTTGCTCAAGGAGGCGTCACTGCGCTCGGACAAACCATATACGCTACACCACATCTGCCAAGCAGATGCCTGACCAGCAGCGTAACCCAACGCGCTTAGTCAGGCCTTGAGAAAAAAAAAAAAAAAAAAAAAAAAAAAGGGGGGGGGGGGAATAAATAATAGATAAGCTTACATAAATAAATAAATAAATAATAATTATAATATAGAAAAAGGTAGTAGTAATAATAATAGTAATACTAATAAAATGATAATAATAAAAAAAAAAAAAATAAATAAATAAGACAACAATGGTGATAATTAAGCGAATGAATGTAAAATATGACGACACACATTCACACATGCACCCACACATGCATAACAGAAATGCACCAAACATGCAGTTTCACAGATATGAAAGTACAGTCAAATACATATAAACGTACATGAGCTCCAACACACACACACACACACACACACATTACCTTGCACCTCCTCCAACCCCCTCCTCCACACACTCATTTCTAGCCTACGTATCGCAGCTTCCACGGCACACACACACACACACACACACACGCACGCAAACACACACTCACAGAGATGAACACTTACTTGTACAAGCACACACATATACGCCCATATCTCCCACCCCCAACCCCCACACATATATACAAAGATATATATATATATATATATATATATATATATATATATATACACACACATCCGTACACAGATCTCTCCTGACACTTGTGTACACTTACACTCTCGCGCATTCACAAACGCACTCAAAAACACAGACCCACACATCCACACAAACACACACATCCACACACGCACACGCACAGAGGCTGCCAAGAGGGATGGGAAAAGATCTCTGATGCCAAGAACGTGGCGTCTAGTGTGTTGCTCAGTCTATTGTATTTGGAAAGGCCCACAGAGACTCTGTTCCGTTTTGAAGAAATTTGCGCAATGTTGGTTTGGAAATGATGCCGATATTTGTTTGATTTGCAAAGCATCGTGCTCTACCTTTCATGTTAGACTTTCGGCCGCTCCCTCTCTCTGCTTCTATTTCTTTGAGGCGATCGATGGTGTGATGGCCTTGTACCTGTTCTTTTTGGTATTCTTTGACTTTTCTGAGAATTTCCGATTTTCCTAGATGTAGGCCGCTCGTTGGTGTTGCGTTACCAGCAAGTCTGTCAGCTCGCTCATTTCCCTTAACACCTGCATGTCCCGGGCAGTATGACCATGTGAGTTTTTTAATCTGAAAGTTGCGCATTGCCTTATGCCACTCTGGGCTTCCCATTCAGTGTCGTGTCTGTATACATAGTGTACCTATCAGACAGGCCAGGAAAAGCAGTGCCAGCAAGTCCCCGACAGCCGCCACCACCCCCTGTCCACACTGCGTCAGAACCTTCCGGGCGCGGATTGGCCTGACCAGTCATCTGCGCACCCACAGAGCCCAACCCACCCGCCCCCAGGATGACTAGATGGTCCTCGTCGATCCCGACGGACGAACCACACATCAGAGTGGATTTCTCCTACAGAATTTTGTCAGAGGACAACACTTGTGTTGCCATGTGTTGTTTTTTTGTGTTTGTTTTTTATTCAGTGTGCCGAGTGTGTGCTCAACATTGGACTTCGGTTTATCGTCTCATCCGAATGCCTATACGCTCAGTTGTTTGATTTTCCAGTTGAACTTGGGAGAGAAAGGACGATACCGGGATTCAAATCCGGACCCTCATAGACACTGGACTGGGAGATAGTCATCTTAAACCATATTCTGCCACCCTCTCCTGTCGTATTATATCGAGTTGCGTTCATTTGCGTGGCGTTGTGTTATGCTGTGCTGTGCTGTGCTGTGTTCATGTTTTATGATTATATTATCATTGCATTATCATCTCATCGCATTGCATCGCATTACATCGCATTCTGTCGCGTCGCATCGTATCGTATCGCATTGCATTGTACTGTATTGTATTGGATTGTATTGTATTTAGTTTCATTTTCCAAACCAGATTTTTTTTTAATGAAAAAACAAAACAAAACATATCACGCGGTGTTGTTGGACGTAACGTGGC
>NC_134894.1:43432221-43434721 GCF_041734735.1 Babylonia areolata | reverse complement strand
CACACTGACACACATAAAAATCAGCAGACATATGGACACAGACACAGACACACACAGGCACACACAGACACACACAGACACACACACAGACACACGGATATATATATATATATATATATATATATATATATATATATATATATATATATATATATATACATATGATATATGCATACATACATAGATACATACACACGAGTACACACACACACACACACACACACACACACACACACACACACTCCACCCGCCCACTCGCCCCACCCCCCCACCCCCATCCCCCTTTTTTTATATCTCAAATTCAAATTTTGAGCTGAAAGGAAGGTAACCCCCTCTGCCACCATTCACTCTCTATACTCTTTATACAAGCCCACAGCTTAACTCCGGAGCAGGAAATTACACCAAGGGCTGCACGTCTGTCTCCCCCCCTAGACCCCCCCCCCCTCTCTCTCTCTCTCTGTTTGTCTTGTCTCCTCCTCTTTCTCCTTCTCTTGCTATCTGGCAACGGGGGTTACGGAAATGAAATATTGCTTGAATAACATCTTTGGGAATTAATAATTCCCGTGGCAATATCACAGCATCGCTCGTGGCCCTATAACATAATTACTGTCCACTGCACTGGCACGTAGCTTGAGCCTCTCTACCAGTAGACAAATCTCTCCAAAACTACCGGTGTTACGCATGGAACGTGACCCCCCCCCCCCTCCCCGCCCCTTTTTACACACACACATACACACATACACACTCACACACACACACACACACATACGCACGTACGCACGCACACACACGCACACACATACACACACACTCGCACACACATCCCCCCATCCACACACACACACATACACACACACACAGACGCACACGTACACACACACACACACATCCTCCCATCCACACACACACACGCAGACACACACACACACACACACACACACACACACACACACACACACACACACACACACACACACACACACACACACACACACACACACACACACACACACACACACACACACACACTCGTTTTTTGTTCGTTTTTTTAATTATTATTTTTTTATACTCTCGATTCCTTTTTGGAGCTGACAGGAAGCCACGCAGACTATCAACCTGCCACCCTCATGTCTCACCCTTATCTTCCTTTTCTTCTTCTTCTTCTTCCTTCTTCTTTTTTCACTGTGTGAAGAGTGATCGGGGAGTCGCACAGAAGAACTGTTCACCAGATTCCCCTAGGTGTGTTGGTTGCGTGTCAAAGCCTGGGTCCCTGCAAATGGTTTTCCTGCCGAGTCTTGTAAATGTTGTCCGTCCACTATTTCTCTCCGTCTGTGGTGCATCTCCCTCCCTCAACAGTTCCTTCGAGGATTGTTTTAGCAATGCCATTTCATCGTGTTAGGTGGCCCGTAGTGACGTATTTCCTTTTTAGTATGCCCTCGAGATTAACGCCGCATTTAGAAGTTTCAGCGAGTGACGAGCATTCAGTTTACAGGTCCAGTTTTTCAAGGTGGCGTCACTGCGTCCGGACTAATCCGTATACGCTGCGCCACTTCTGCTTGGTATATTGCTGACCAGCCAGCAGCATTACCCCCACGCGCTTCATCAGGTCTTGAAAGCATGAATATATATATATTTATATGTTTGTGTACCTGTTAAAGTGGATTTCTTCAACAGAATATTGCCAGAGGACAACACTTTTGTCGCCATGGGTTCTTTTTTTTTGTGCGTGTCTTGCGTGCTGCACACAGGCCCTTGGTTTATCGTCTCATCAGAATGAATAGACGCTGATTAATTTTGATTTTTCAGTCAAACGTGGAAAAATGGCGAGAGGGGGAATCGAACACAAACACTATGTTGGCAGATAAGCGTTTTAATCGTTCTGCCACCTTCTTCTCATGGGATGCGCATTAATAATTATGCAAATGACAATGCCAAGACCTTGAAGAGGTAACAATCCAAGCTAAGCAGGGTGGAGGCAAGGGTGAGATGGCCAGGGAAGGTTGGGGGTGGGGTGAGGGCAGGGTGTGGGCGGGGTTGAGTGTGGGGAGGGGTGGAAGGTGGTCAGTGTGGTGAAGGTGGAAATAAAACGAAGTCTCCATCCCATTATATCCCTCCACACCACCCAGCGACACATTCCCCGTATTAGCGTTTGCATTTTCAATGTAACTTTTTTTTCCCAGCTGAGATACTCAGAACATAATCATTTTACAACAAACGAACAAAGAAACGAATAAATAAATGATTAAAGAGATAAATAAACAAACGAATGAATAGATAAATCGATAAATCAATGAACAAAGAAATGAATGAATGAATGGATAGACAAATCGATTAATAAACAAACAAATCGATAGATAAACAAACAAATAAATAAGTAAATAAATAAGCTGATAAGTAAATTAAGGAATAAGCAAGCAAGCAAGGAAGCACACAAACAAACAAACAAACAAACAAAATAACATGAGCTTTAGAAGAACTCAACAACCTGAATTCAAAACGC
>NC_134894.1:43422221-43424721 GCF_041734735.1 Babylonia areolata | reverse complement strand
AAATAAACGAATGAATGAATGAATAAACAAATAAATAGATAAACAAACAAATAAATAGATAAACAAATAGCCAACAACTAACCAAGCAGCCAAGCACTGAAACACACGACCTCCTCACCTGCTCAGTTCAGAGCGGACCTATGACACCAGCCCTCACCGGAAGTTTTCTCACACCAACAGCAACCTGCAGAACCTGCAACAGAAATTCACAAAATAATGAAGCAAATCCTCATCTTTAATTCACCACCAACAAAAAATCCGATTTCTTCCTCCTCCTCCTACTCCTCTTCTTGTTCTTGTTCTTGTTGTTCTTGTTCTTGTTCTCCTCCTACTCCTCCTCCTCCTCTTCTTCTTCTTGTTCTTGTTCCTTTTCTTGTTCTTTTTGTTGTTGTTGTTCTTCTTCTTCCTCCTCCTCCTTTTCTTCTTCTTGTACTTCTTGTTGTTGTTCCTCCTCCTCCTCCTCCTCCTCTTCTTCTTCCTCCTCCTCTTCTTGTTCTTGTTCTTCTTCTTCGTCTTCTGCTTCCTCCTCCCCCTCTTCTTCTTATTCTTGTTGTTGTTGTTGTTCTTCTTCTTCCTCCTCCTCCTCATCTTCTTCTTCTTGTTCTTCTTGTTATTGTTGTTCTTCTTCTTCTTCCTCCTCCTCATGTTTTTCTTCTACTTCTTCTTCTCCTCCTCCTCCTCCTCCTCTCCTTCTTCCGTTTCAAACGCTGTCAAACACTGGCGCTATATGAATGGCCCCAGAATATAATCAGGGACTGTTGTATTTTCTAGATTGATGATGACAGATGATGAGAATGAAGACGATGCTATTGTTGTGGAGGAGTTCCGTGTAGATTTGAGACTTGACTACTAGGTGACAAGGCTGTAGCCTACTCCTCCTCCCATACCACATACATCCCGGTGTCAACCAGGCATGAGAGATACAGCCACCTACAGTGTTGGTCGAGAAACTGTGACCAACGCCCCCAAAGACGCATCAGTCAAGTGGATGACCATCGGCTTTGTGGTCCCCTTCAAAGTGAGCACACTGCCACACAACTCTCCTACTATGAACTACACCATCCACCAAGCTGTCTCCTCCTTCGAAAACAACCGCAGGGCCAGCCTTGAGGACAAACGCAGAAGGAGGAAGAACCACGACGCTGCAGCTGCGAACCCAGACCAGACTTTCCCTTGCAACCGCTGCGGCCGACTCTGCTTTTCCCGCATTGGCCTTGTCAGCCATGAGCGTGCCTGCATCAGACGTGGACAACGCCCTTCTTAGATCTTCGTCAGCGAAGCCAGGCCATGATGATGACTATGAACTTACCAAGGGCCAATATATATATATATATATACATATCCATTTATGATGGGCCTACACCTCGCGGGCTCCTCACACATCAGTCCGCGAGACTAACCATTTTGTAACGGCGACTGATACCACATACATGCTTCTTCTTCTTCTTTTTTTTGTGGACCTGTTACATTGACACCAATAATCGTGCAGATAAGATTTTTTTTTTAAAAAGAAGAAGCATAAAATAAGATACAAAGAATGGTAGAGGATTGTTGCTCCCTTTTTGAGAATATAGATGACATGATAACAACATGTGCACGTTGAACAACACATCAAGAAGTGGGAGAGATGGACGGGTGAGAGGGAGACAGAGAGACAGACAGCAAGATGCACAGATACGCATATATATATATATATATATATATATATATATATATATATATATATATATATATATATAAAGAGAGAGAGAGAGAGAGGGATTAGGAACACCGGAAATTTGATGCAAATGATTACCGTATGAAAAAACCCACCAAACTAACAAACAATTAGATTCAACAAAACTGGAAGAAAAAAACTTGCTCAACCACGTACTTTGAATTCTGTATAATAGGCATTAAACTTTAGATCAATTTCTCTCTGGAACGGAAAGCAAAATTAACTAACATTTTTAAATCTCTGATTACACATCTATATTCATTTTGTAATTGGTAAAGGGGGTTGACGGAGAATTGTTATCATTAAAAAAAATTTAAAAAAATGTTATACTATTTTTCTCGAAGTTGAGCATACACTTGGTATTTAAAACTAAAATGAAATTCGGTTTCCAGGTCACAACAGCATGGAGAGTTGTTGGAGTGGAGAGAGGGAGAGAGAGAGAGAGAGAGAGAGAGAGAGAGAGAGAGAGAGAGAGAGAGAGAGAGAGAGGGAGAGGGAGGGAGAGAGAGAAACAAACACGAACAGTGCAAATGTTCATAACAGATCTGAAACGGTTGACAAGTTGTTTTTTTTAATCACTATGGAATATAAAACAACTGTGCAGAAAAGGAAAGGTCAACCTACGCATGCCTGGTACCAGGATCAGCTTTACATTATAATATATCACACGGAATCAATCAGTTCATGAATATTGATTGTTTTGCCCATTTCATTTGGATGTAGAATAATAGCTATTCAGAGCATCATCATCATCGTTGTTGGTGTTGTTGTTGTTATCATCAT
>NC_134894.1:43407221-43414721 GCF_041734735.1 Babylonia areolata | reverse complement strand
ACACAACACAACAGCAACAACAAAACAACAGCAAGCAGCACACAACAGCAACAGCAGAGCCAGACAATCGCAACAGGCCAGACAACGCAGCAGCAGACACAACAACCACGCACACGAGCAGCAACAACGCAACGGTCGCTGCACAAACAACAGGCAAAACAAAAGAAGCAACAGTGGCAAAACAGCGCTGCGCAGCAACAAAAGCTAACTCTCAGGCCCGACTACGGCTAGCTATGGACGACAACCACCAACGCATTCCTTAACCCTTGTCTGAAAAAAGCAAGCTGAAAAAAAAGAAAAAGAAAAGAAATCAGTTGAATCAATGCTGCTGTGCAAAAACAATTCACTAACAAAACAACAACACAAAAATCAATACATACATTCAAAAAACAACAAATCAACAAACAACAATACAGTGGCACAACACCCAAAATACAACAAGAAAACCAAGAAAATTACAATAACACGTTTTATTCGGATTTTAGTGCTTGAGCTTTGGGCTGGAAATCGATTGTGATGAATTGAAATGAAACAAAATTAGAGACAAGGAACAGGATTTTTCTGGCATAGTTTTAATCTTTGCTCTTAAAACAAAGGTTATAACTCAATTACTTTTATCTATCAAATTTACCCTTTACCCACCAGGCGCCGTCACCGTGATTCGAACCCGGGACCCTCAAATCGATTGTGATGAAGTTGAAATGAGTATGACAAGAATTTAGAGACCAAGGGAACAAGGTTTTGTTCTGGCATAGTTTTAAATATGTTGCGTCATTTAAAAAATATTATAACTCATTTATTTCTCTTTATTTCATTTTATTTATTTATTGTTTTGCTTTTTTATTTTTTTGCAGAGCAGAAAAAATGCGGTTCTCGAAAGGAAGGAGTTCAACAAACAGAATGGTGACCAGTATCCTGACCTGTGTGTAACCTCAACCTTTTCATTAATCAATTAATTTGATTATTTATTTATTATTCATTGACCTATTTATTATTTTTTATCTATTCATCTATATAATTTTTGATGCTGCCCCATAATCTGCACCGTTTCAGTGGCATCACACACACGCTGTTCATTCCGAGTCCACGCCTATACACTGCCACACCCGGGTTCATCTGCCACCTCTGTCTTATCTTTGGCGACAACATCGCTTCACTGACGAGCGTATTCGTCTGCAGCTGTGAAGGGGTTAAATACGCGTGGGTTTTCCCGCAAATAACTGCGGAATCAACTGCCCTCTGTATGCCGTGTCATTCCTGAATCACTGGAGAGAGGCTGACGAGGACGGGAGAGCACGAAAGTAGAGGACAAATTTGATAAGTAATGAAAGAACGAAGGGATGGGTGTGGGGGGAGGGGGGGCAAATAGAATGAGAGTGGGTAAGAGAGAAAGAGCGAGAGAGCGAGCGAGAGAGAGAGAGAGAGAGAGAGAGAGAGAGAGAGAGAGAGAGAGAAGACAGACAGACAGACACAGAGAGACAGACCGGAAAGAGAATGACAGAAAAATAGCATCGTGACGATCATAATGTCATGTTGTCCCCGTCCACAACGTAAACATCCACCACTTCATCACCACCCTTCAGCAACACCAACACCACAAAACCCACACCCACACCCACATACACACATGCGCACCAACGCATTCACACCTGTTCGCAATCAGCCGAACATAGTGCGCCCTATCCACAGACTTTCCCCAGGGTCATAAGCATGGGGAATAAGTCACAGCTGTCACAGGACGTCTGCAACCATGGTGGCAGCCATGCGTGCGTGCGGTTGTTTGTGTGTGTGTGTGTGTGTGCGTGTGTGTGTGCGTGTGTGTGTGCGTGCGTGCGTGCGTGTGTGTGTGTGTGTGTGTGTGTGTGTGTGTGTGTGTGTGTGTGTGTGTGTGTGTAAATTTGCTGGATTATTGTTTTCTCCTTCAGCCAGATGAATTTTCTGCAACTCCGATAACTTGATGGAAAGAGAGAGAGAGAGAGAGAGAGAGAGAGAGAGGGAGGGGAGGGGGGGGGGCAGGTCAAGCACGTGTTCAAAAGAAACGATACGTCGACAGATAACTGCGAATGAAAATATAGCTTCTTCGAGGAAAAAAAAAGAGCGAAATGTTAGTGCCTTTCATCTGTATGAAATGGTTGCTAAACCCTGGAACAACAACAACAACCACAAAAAAGAAGCAAAATATATACCAATCTCCCCATACAATCTCCAATTATCTTCTTCTTCTTCTGCGTTCGTGGGCTTCAACTCCCACGTTCACTCGTATATACGCGAGTGGGCTTTTTACGTGTATGACCGTTTTTACCCCGCCATGTAGGCAGCCATACTCCGCTTTCGGGGGTGTGCATGCTGGGTATGTTCTTGTTTCCATAACCCACCGAACGCTGACATGGATTACAGGATCTTTAACGTGCGTATTTGGTCTTATGCTTGCATATACACACGAAGGGGGTTCAGGCACTGGCAGGTCTGCACATATGTTGACCTGGGAGATCGTAAAAATCTCCACCCTTTACCCACCAGGCGCCGTCACCGTGATTCGAACCCGGGACCCTCAGATCAAAAGTCCAACGCTTTAACCATTCGGCTATGGCGCCCGTCAATCTCCCATTATCGATTTGATTTTTTTTTCATATCAAAGAAAAAAGAAAGGATAACCTGAATGCTGTGGAGAAAGTATTTACAAGGAAAGTCATTTCAAAGCCGGAAGGAAGTAACAAAAACAACAACTGGCGCACACAGCCAAGCTGCTTGAGGACGAACACAACACTTTGCATTCTCAACAACAGACAACACGTGGCGTGATCTTAGAGGCGAGCAGGTCAGCTTACCAACATGGCTGACAGCATTTCGCTGTACAGTTACGTAACAGTTATGACCGTCATCGCGTCGAAAAGCTCTATGACCAGTGAAACGTTTTAACTCACTCAGTACGGCCAGTCCTCTCTTCTCCTCTACACATACCCCTCGGATGTCCTGTGGGTTTCTGAATGACCCAACCTTTAGCTTCCGTCGTCAGAATTGTGGTATTCTTTGTCAACATTCACCTCTTAGGTATAAGAGCCTTCCGCTTGCAATATTTTGATGATGGTAATTGGGGTGAAACGCTGTTAACGTCGTCTCTTTTGCCGTTCGTATGGAGAGAGTTAATCTTCAGTGCCGCCCCTTCCCCTGCTGCTCACTACCCCCTAACCCCTCCTCTCTCTCCCCTCTCTCTGTCTGCAGTGTCTCATGCATCATCCGAGTTTGATTGATTGATCGACTGATGTGGATACTTATATAGCGCCTATCCTCGGTCAGAGACCAAGCTCTAAGCGCTTTACATACACGGGGACATTTGCACCACAGGCTGCCTACCTGTGTAGAGCCGACTGACGGCTGCCACTGGGCGCTCATTATTCGTTTCCTGTGTCATTCAATCAGATTTCAGACGCACACGCATACACACTCAGACAGACATGTAACATTTTACGTGTATGATCGGTTTTATTTATTTACCCCGCCATGTAGGCAGCCATACTCCGTTTTCGGGTGTGTGCATGCTGGGTATATTCTTGTTTCCATAACCCACCGAACACTGACATGGATTACAGGATCTTTAACGTGCGTATTTGATCTTCTGCGTGCGCATACACACGAAGGGGGTTCAGGCACTAGCAGGTCTGTAGATATGTTGACCTGGGAGACCGGAAAAATATCCACCCTTTTCCCACCAGGTGCACCGAGATTCGAACCCAGGACCCTCAGATTGAAAGTCCAGCGCTTTAACCATTCGGCTATTGCCCATTAAAGGAGCCCACACACAATCCGTTACGGCTGCACGGCTTTGGGATGGAAAGAACCCGACGAATCTTATGTGTCCGAACCAACGTTTGAGTAACGTGCAGGCCGCCACGCGACGGAAGCGGAACTGACGGGTTGCAATAAATTTCTCGTATGATTATGGAGATGGCGGTGTTGTGGTTCTGAAGCCATGGCATTTGTGAAGAGTGAAATTTGTCTCTGGGGCGAGGGCTGTATGTTTAACACACCATTGCTTGCTTATCTGTTAGCCTCGTTGATACAAAAAAATGTCTTGTCTCGTTTTCTCTCGTCTTACCTTTCCAAGACAAAGCAATGCAGTGCAATGGAATTCAATGTAACACATGCCCAGTGCTGTGCAAGTCAGTCGAGCTTTGCACAGCCCGACACAATCCGACGCGACATAGCTTAATACAGGACAGTACAATACAATACGGTGCAGTGCAGTACAATACGGTAAAGCGCAGTGTAGTGCAGCAAAGCACAGCGCTGCAAAACCCGACACGACATAAGCACAGCACAGCACAGTACAGCACAGCACAGCACAGCACAGTACAGCACAGCACAGTACAACACAACCCAGCTTTGTACACCACATCACACCAAAATGCACTACAGCACAACAAAACATAATGCAAAACAACACAGTGCTTTATTTCTTTTTAATTACACCTTCTGACCCACCTTGACCACCATACCAACCACATCGCGAACCTTCTGACACCTCCGCATCACCATACCCGCTGACCACACACCCGCCGTCTTTCAATCAATGAAGGCGTTTGGGATCTCTTGCCTTTCTCTGCCCTTGGCAGTCCATAAACCACGTGTGTCCCTGCACGGTCACTGGTCTGTGATTTATGGATGAGTAGATTACACGGAGGAGTGCAGACTGGATTGATAGTGGTATGGCATTTCAGGGTTCTTGATACGAGACATGGCTAGCTGACAGAGATGATGATGATGATGATGATGATGATATTCTCTGGGGCTTATCGTTGATGGCACTGGAGATGACTTTGTACGTCAGAAGAGAGAGAGAGAGAGAGAGAGAGAGAGAGAGAGAGAGAGAGAGAGAGAGGGGGGGGGTGGAGGGGGGTCAGGGATAGGGACAGAGAGACAGAGACAGGGTCGAGGGAGAGGAGTGTGTGTGTGTGTGTGTGTGTGTGTGTGTGTGAGTGTGTGTGTGTGGGTGTGTGTGAAAGATAGAGTGACGAAAGAAGAGAGACGGAAACGACAGAGAGAGAAAGGGAGGGAGACAGATACTGGCCAACAGAAACAGAGACAGAGGCAGCTGTGTTGTGAAAAAGCAAAGAAAGAAACGACGATGAGAGACAGTGACTGAGACATGCAGACGGACAGACATTCAAACTGACGGACAAGCAAACACACTGATGAAGCGAAATGAAAAACACTCAAACCCACATGAAATAAAAATGGAAAAGCTGAAATTACTTCAAGGCAAGCTGCAGGGAAAGTGTGTCAAATCTCTTTGAACGCAAAACACCATATCTGCAGCTCAATCATACTTCCCCATTGGAACACCAGAAGGACAGCCAAGACATCTTCCCTGTTCAGACAGCCAGGATCTCCCAGTTGGGACACCAGAAGAACAGCCAGGACATCATCCCTCTTCAGACAGCCAGGACTACCCCATTGGAACACCAGAAGGACAGCCAGGACATCATCCCTGTTCAGACAGCCAGGACTACCCCATTGGGACACCAGAAGGACAGCCAGGACATCATCCCTCTTCAGACAGCCAGGACTACCCCATTGGGACACCAGAAGGACAGCCAGGACATCATCCCTCTTCAGACAGCCAGGACTACCCCACTGGAACACAAGAAGAACAGTCTGGACATCACCCCTCTTCAGACAGCCAGGACTACCCCATTGGAACACAAGAAGGACAGCCAAGACATCTTCCCTGTTCAGACAGCCAGGATCTCCCAGTTGGGACACCAGAAGAACAGCCAGGACATCATCCCTCTTCAGACAGCCAGGACTACCCCATTGGGACACCAGAAGGACAGCCAAGACATCTTCCCTGTTCAGACAGCCAGGACTACCCCATTGGAACACAAGAAGAACAGCCAGGACATCATCCCTCTTCAGACAGCCAGGACTATCCCATTGGAACACAAGAAGAACAGCCAGGACATCATCCCTCTTCAGACAGCCAGGACTACCCCATTGGAACACAAGAAGAACAGTCTGGACATCACCCCTCTTCAGACAGCAAGAACCTCCCCAATTGGAACGCCAGGAAAACAACCAGGACATGAAGAGGAGTGCCTCTTCAGACAGCCAGGACTACACCACTGGAACACAAGAAGAACAGTCTGGACATCACCGGCACCCCTCTTCAGACAGCAAGAACCTCCCCAATTGGAACGCCAGGAAAACAAACCAGGACATGAAAAGAAGTGCGTCTTCAGACAGCCAGGACTACACCATTGGAACACAAGAAGAACAGTCTGGACATCACCCCTCTTCAGACAGCCAGGACCTCCCCATTGGAACGCCAGAAGGAGAGTCAGGAGTCTGCATGGAACGTGAGAGGAACCCCACACATGGACAGACATCCAAGAGAACTCCACCCTCTCAAACAACGAAACATCCACAATACTGTACTGAACAACGTAACAAAAAAATAAGGAGGGAGGAGAAGATGGGACGCTAGCCAACAGGTGATACAACCCAACTCTGCCACCTGCTGCTGAGTCAAAGGAATGAACAGTACATCGAAAATACGGCAATGTGCTGGGTGAGGGGGCCGGGGAAGGCGGAGAGAGACGCTTTTGACGCTTTGATGTTTTACTGTCATTGACTGTACAGTCCTTGTGACAGGGGGGAACAATACATTATCAGGAAACATAAGATCAAACAAAGATAAACCAACATTCTCATCACACACACAAATAATGTATATACCGGAAAATGGGACAAACATAAATCAACTGATCACATCGGTCAGCTCGACCATCCAAAATGAATAAATATTTTTGCATATACATGCACACAATTATGTGTATCTATCAAATTATCATCAAATAATGTCCTATAATAGTTTAGAAGGCGGAGAGAGAGAGAGAGAGAGAGAGAGAGAGAGAGAGAGAGAGAGAGAGCACGAGAAGATGGAAAGAGGCTGAAGGATATTAGGAGAGGATCGTGCCAAATCATATTAGTGGGGGAGGGGGTTGTGGGAGGGGGGAGGGGAATGAAGCCAGATCGTGGAGGGATGAATAATTGTTCGTTCGGTATAGCCCCCCCACCCCCCCCCCCCCCCGCACCCCCACCCCCACCCCCCCCAACCCCCTCTCCCACTGTCACCAGCTGCATGATAATTGGAAACGATAAATCATGCCCAGGAATGACACTGTCTGTTCACTGATCCACGAATAATTATGCATGGGCCGATCGCCGTTATCGGTGTTGGCTTAAAAACGGTCCACAAACGCACAAAGACAAACAAATAAATGAAGAAGCCGATAAAGGAACAAACGAATAAAAAAACAACAACATGCAAACGAATCAATAGCAGAACTGTAACTACTACAACTACAACTCTACTACTACTATTACTCTGTCTGTGTGTGTGTGTGTGTGTGTGTGTGTGTGTGTGTGTGTGTGTGTGTGTGTGTGTGTGTGTGTGTGTGCGCGCGCGCGCGCGTGTGTGTGTGTGCAAGGCATTGAAAC
>NC_134894.1:43397221-43402221 GCF_041734735.1 Babylonia areolata | reverse complement strand
TCTCCGGCGAAAGAAATCATCATCATCATTATCATCATCATCATAATCATCGTCATAAACTAGGGGAAAGGGGTAAACTTTGGATGAGCAATTATCGTCATGATGCGAGTAATATCGTGCAACGGAACACAATGCGCTGGACTCTTCCCGTTCATACAAGTTATACACTACGCACTAACTCAATGCCCACACACAGAGACACACACATGCACACGCACACACACACACACACACACACACACACACACACACACACACACACACACACACACACACACACACACAATAATACAGACAGATACACACAAACGCAAGCACGCACACACACACACACACTCGCAGGCATGCGCGAGCATACACACACACACACACACACACACATATATACACACGCGTGCGCGCAAACTATCATGTAGCTAAAGACATGCTTGACATAATAAAATGAGTCTTGAGACTGATCCAAAATTCACTCAAGGGTTGGTGTGTTGCAAATATTGGATGGCAGCGTGTTTCAACTTTTCAGGCGTGAAATTAAAACCAATTTCCCACAAACTGTCTTTGTTTCCCGTTTAGGAAGTTTCGATCCTGCAGACGTTTTGTTGTTCTCTTACTGCTCTGTGGTGCGTTCTTTGATTTTTCTTCTGATGCTTCTCATCTGTGGCTATTGCAATCACTAATCGCCGATGTTCTGGGGGGGTGATTATCAATCCATAAATCATAGATGAACCAATTACCTGGGAACGTGATATGGGATTTTTAATGGTTCCCAAGGGATCATAAATGCGGGGCGGGTCGTAAATCTTAGAGAAATCGACGCTGAGAGGACGACCAGACGCTGCTCATAGTGGGTGATTGGGTGGAGGTGGTGATGCTAATGATGACGATGATTATGACGATCAAAAGGGTGATGACGGGATGACCTGAACATCACCAGGAGAAACGGGTTGGAGGTGCCGAGAGTAATATTGTGATGGTCGGGGAAAATGACGACAAAGCAGGCGCAAAAAATAGAATTAAAAAAAAAGGAAGAAGAAAGAGGTAGGGGAGAAAGAAAGAAAGAAAGAAAGAAAGAAAGAGGGTGAGAGAGGGAAAGAGATAAAGGGAAAGTGAGAGAGAGAGAGAGAGAGAGAGAGAGAGAGAGAGAGAAAGAAAGAGGGAAACAGAGACAGAAAGACTGAGAAACAGAGAGTGAGAGATACATACACACAGAGACAGTGACAGTAAGAGAGAGACGGACAAACAGAGAGTGAGAGATACATACACACAGAGACAGTGACAGTAAGAGAGAGAAAGACAAACAGAGAGTGAGAGATACATACACACAGAGACAGTGACAGTAAGAGAGAGACGGACAAACAGAGAGTGAGAGATACATACACACAGAGACAGTGACAGTAAGAGAGAGAGACGGTCAAACAGAGAGTGAGAGATACATACACACAGAGACAGTGACAGTAAGAGAGAGACGGACAAACAGAGAGTGAGAGATACATACACACAGAGACAGTGACAGTAAGAGAGAGACGGACAAACAGAGAAACTGAGAGAGAGGAAACTGAGAATAGGGGAGAGGAAAGACAGACAGACGGATATACAGACATTTAGTCAGACAGGCGGAGACAGAATGACAGAGAGCCACACAGACACACAGACACACAGACACACACACACACACACACACACACACACACACACAGAGACACAGGCACACAGACACACACACAGACACACACACAGACACAGACACAGACACACACACACACACACACACACACACACACACACACACACACACAAACACACACACACCACCACCACCACCACCACCACCACGAGAATTTCACCGCTTGCCTGTCGAATCAGAAGCCGGGCGCGGCAATAAGACATCATTAACAGATCGATCCTTCACTGCCCCCTCCATCCTCCCGAAACCTCCTCTCTCCACCCCCTCCCTGCCTCCCATAACTCCTCTTCCTGTTCAGTGCACCCGCTCCCACACCCCCCACCCCCCCGCCCCCACTCCTTGTCTCACCACACCACCACTGACACCATCACCATAACCACTACCACCACCACCACCACCACCATCAACACCACCACCACTACCACCACCACCCTCTCAGATCGCCTCATTTCCTCATCCATACCCCTCCTTCATTTCTGCTCCTCCTCAGCATTCTTTTTCTCCCTCTTCGTTTGTGGGCTGTAACTTGCACATCTTCGAGTTTGGTGTTTTGAAGAATGATTCTTTCCTACGTCAAACCACCCATGAATAGATAGATAGATAGACGGACGGGCGGACGGACAGACATGACGAGACGAGACAAGACAAGACAGAGTTTTTCAGTTTCCAGAATAACAGGTGAACATTTTTTTTTTATCATCCAATCCCCGTCCCATATTTGACCCACACAAAATGATACAAACCCAAATCAAGAGAAACAGACAGAGGAAAAGAGAGAAAGAGAGAGACAGAGAGAGAGAGAGAGAGAGAGAGAGAGAGGGGGGGACCAAGATACAGAGAGAGAAGGGGGAAAGAGCAAGCAAACACAAACAGAGAGAAAGAGAGAGACACAGAGAGAGAGAGAGAGAGAGACAGAGACAGGGATAGGGACAGAGAGGGCGGTTCCAGAGAATAGATCAGATAATAACATTGCTTGGTCTTTCGATGTTTCTTCGGAAAATCAGCATAGGGTTTTCTTTCACTATCAGTTTCACGTTCGTCTACGGAGAGCACTGGAAAGCATCATCGTATAAAAGTTGAGGTAAGTTGCTCTCATGTATATGGAATGGGTAGAAGTGTATTATTCGCTGTCTGCCTGTCTGTTTGTCTGTCTGTCTGCCCCCCATCTCTCTCTCTCGCTCTCTCTCCCTCTTCTTCTTCTTCTCTCTCCGTCCATTTTTCTTCCTCTGTGTCGCTCCACACGCTCCCTCCCTCCCTCCGTCCCTCCCCCCTGTCTCACTCTCTAACTCCTCCCCGGGTCTCTCTCAAATTTCAACATAGTATACGCATTAAGAAGTTATCCTGTTTTACTATAACTTATTCCTATGAATTACTGTACGCTTGGTTGGTTTTTTGTTTGGTTGTTTGTTTGTTGTTGTTGTTGTTGTTTTTGACTCACTTGTGTAAACAAAGTGAGTCTATGTTTTAACCCGGTGTTCGGGTGTGTGTGTGTGTGTGTGTGTGTGTGTGTGTGTGTCTGTGTATGTCCGTGTGTCTGTGTGTCCGTGGTAAACTTTAACATTGATATTTTCTCTGCAAATACTTTGTCAGTTGACACCAAATTTGGCATAAAAATAGGAAAAATTCAGTTCTTTCCAGTCATCTTGTTTAAAACAATATTGCACCTCTGGGATGGGCACAAAAAAGTAAAAAAAAGAAGCCTAATTATATGCAAACTACATTTACTGTTATATTTATATTTTTTGTATTCTCTAAACTTGCCACTTTGACCTCTTATTCTGACACAACAACAAGAGGAGTCATCATTATCATTTTTTGTTCAAACAGGAACTTCTTTTGCTAAGCATGGAATTTTTTTTATTTATTTTGCAAACGTTTTGGTGCAGATAGTAAAAAAAAGGGAAATTGCTCTGTTATTAATTATAGGGGACTTAATTTATCACAAGTAAGTCTTGAAGGCCTTGCCTCTCTTGTTGTTTTCTTTTCTTTTCTGTCCCCCAAACATCGAGGCCCGGTTAACACCAGCAACAGTTAGCTACACGATTAGCATCATGATTTGCAGACAGCCGCTCGATGCAACCTCGTGGCGACAAATAATTAAATGGCTTCAGTGAGATCTCTGTTTGGAGCCAGCCTGGCTGGTAACTATGGCAATTATCGTAGAGAAGTTGTCATAACTCACGCGCGTTTTGGCTGCGATTTTTTTTTCCTTTTTTTTTTTTTTTTTTTTTTTTTTTGTGCGCGCAGAGCACCATATGGCACCATTTGTTTGGGTTTCTCTGTGATACACACACACACACACACACACACACACACACACACACACACACGCATATATATATATATGTGCGTGTGTGTGTGTGTGTGTGTGTGTGTGTGTGTGTGTGTGTGTGTGTGTGTGTGTTGTGTGGCTTTCTTTTGCTTATGATGTTGAACGTCAAAAATAGAAGGAAAAGAAAATCAGTGAATTTTTTTTTTTTTTTTTTTTTTTTTTTATAAATCAAACCAACAAACAAACAAGGAAGAGAAAAAAAAAAGAAGAAGGAAAGAACGAAAGATGGATGGATGGATGGATAGAAGCAAGGAAGGAAGGAAGGAAACATTTGGCACATAACATTCAGGTATCAACATGGTGATCATTCATTTCTCGGTCCGTCTGACAGGCTGGAAATGTCACCTTGATAGATCTGTCAACTCCAATGAAAGCGAGAGAGAAAAGGAAAAAAAAAAAAGAAGTAATGATAATAAGGACAGGAAAAGAAAAACCTCTACATAAATGATCCAGACTTCCCTAAAACAGATTAGTGGGTGAACGAGGTGGGAGTGGAGAGAAATGGGCTGAGGAAAAAGTGAGACGGTGATAGAGAGAAACTAGACAGATGCCATTGACGGAGGGGAGGGGGGGAGGGGGGGGTGAGGGAGTGGGGGGAAGGAGGGGGGGGGGGGGGGAGGCCGAGGAGTGTGCAGGGAAGAGAAAGTGAGAGAGAAGCGTATGTGTGTGTGAGACAATGAGACAGAGAGAGAGAGAGAGTTAGAGAAAGAGTGAGTGTGTGTGTGTTAGAAATGAAGACAGAAAACGAACCAAACCATACGGACACACAGAGGTAATTATAAACGCACCAAAACATATACAGACATACAGACAGACACAGAGAGAAACAGATAGACAGAACTTTGAATAATTGATATGGAGGATCAAAACTCTCTCTCTCCCTCTCCCCGCACACCCTCCCCCCCTCTCTCTCCCTTCCTATCTCTATCTCTATTTCTCTGTGTGTGTGTGTGTGGGGGGGGGGGGGGGGGGGGTAGGGGGTGT
>NC_134894.1:43384721-43392221 GCF_041734735.1 Babylonia areolata | reverse complement strand
ACACCCAGACGGACAACAAGCTGTTCCAAATCCGCCCAGACCTAAAAGAGACCCTCCCATCGTGGGTGATGAACAGAAAGGAGGAGTCTGTGCTGTGCAGACTGCATGCGGGGCACCTTTTTTTTTATTTATTTTTTTTTTTTTTTTAACTCATTCTTACTTGTTGAAGGGGGAAGATGCCCCTCGATGTATTCCCTGTAATGAGCCTCTCACCGTGTAGCACGTGTTCCTTGACTTTTGGGATCTGCATGACGTTAGACACAGACATTACATGGCGGTTTCTTTGAAGACCTTGTTTCGAGATGTCCCTCCGTGGGCGCTGATGGACTTCTTGAAAGAAGTGAACGTTTTTAATCAGATTTGAAGGTTTTAAACTATGGAAGGTTTTTTTAAACTTTGAGGGGAAAGCTTAAAGTGGTGACTAGTTTTTATTGTTTGTTTTCTATTTACCCTTGCAGTAGGTATTAACGTGGCGATAGCCTTGAGATGGCCTTAGTGGTCGGCGAGGCTCTAAGCTCCATAATTTCATTTCATTTCATCTTGGCTAGAATTTGATTCCAGTTGAGAGTGTCGTGTGCATCCCCACTCTCTCGGTCAGGAGGGTTATTGGAGAGTCGGCGTTGGGGTGGTTCCCAAAGGCCATCTAGCCCCCACCCCCACCCCCACCCCCAAAGGCTGCAGCACTAAGGGCCAGTGCAATATTGCCTCCTAGTTTGAGAGTCAGAGGCCTTCACAAAACTTGCCACTGCAATGGAGAAACCATTGGTAATACAGCTAGCTCTCACTTTACTGTTACCATGCACCCAAACCACCACTCCTGGGGCAAAGTGGGGGCGGGGACCGGGGTAGGGGAATAAAAATCCTGGTTCCTATAAAATAGAATAAATTTTTTTTTAAAACCCGGTCGATGCGGGAATGGAACCTGGAACACTCGCTTCCTAGTCAAACGTTTTACCACCAGACCACCGAATGGATAAGTTAAAAAAACAAACAAAATACACACACACACACACACACACACACACACATATATATATATATATATATATATACATATACATATACATACATATATATAATACCGGGGGAAAGTTAATTCAGAAGCAAGTACCTGGTTTTGGTCATCCACCACACATGCAGCAGTTTTGAAACATAATCAACAAGGAGAGCGTACTGAAGATACCCCTTGATGATGCTAGCCGACACTTTCCGTTCTTGAACTTTTCGTCTTTGCGTGCAAGGCACAACGCGCAAAGAAATACTGCTATGAGAAAAGGGGAGACAATTTATATATATATATATATATATATATATATATATATATATATATATATACATATATATACATATATATAAGAGACTAACCTGGGTTGTAAAAACCAAAACCCAACGAAACAAGACAAACACGCCATATCTGGAGTATAAAAATCTTGATAGTAGGTAACGTGACAGTAACAATAACAAAATTTCTGTCAGTAATATAGCTTTGCGACAGTCGTTTTTCGTTTCACTTCAGTAGTCATTCTAAAACATTATTGAAAACCAAAGTTTCACTGACATATGGACGACACTAACCGTGTGAGGATAATTAAGGGATCTTCTCAAGTGTACGGGTGAATCGGAACGTGTGTCAACACCTTTAGAAACATTTCTGCCATACAGGCGAAAGCAAACCACAAAATAAACCTGTCAACATGCCTGTCACATTGACATGAATGCAGTTATTGGCAGACAGCCAGCGCATCTGTTTTGATGGCAAGCAATTTACCGACACGGCGTGGATAGCTTGGGGAGGTAGGGCTGATGGGGTAGAGGGAAATATGACAACTCTGATCTGTCTGTCCTGTCAAGCAGTCGATCGACAGAAGAGCGAGCGTTCATCAAATTCTCATCAACGAGCTAAAGTACTGGAAATAATTTCCGTCAATTTGATTGGATGACTTGCTGATGGGGAAGAATTCCAAAGCTTGGTGGATGAGATTGGCTCTGTTTATCCGGTGTTCTTTACATCCGGGCTATTTGGATCACTGTTTTGGTGGCTGATTGCCTAAATTCGTGTGTTCGCGCGTACACACACACACACACACACAGAGGGGAGAGGGAGACAGAGACAAAGAGAGAGAGAGAGAGGGGGGGGGAGAGGGAGACAGAGACAAAGAGAGAAAATCCGATCCAACACTCAGTTTCCATTGAAATCCTTGGAGACTCGGTCGTTAACTCTCTCCATACGAACGGCGAAAGAGACGACGTTAACAGCGTTTCACCCCAACTACCACCATCAAAATATTACAAGCGGAAGGCTCTTACACTGAAGAGGTGAATGTTGACAAAGAATACCACAATTCTGACGACGGAAGCTAAAGGTTGGGTCATTCAGACACCCACTGGACATCCGAGGGGTCTGTGTAGAGGAGAAGAGAGGACTGGCCGTACTGAATGAGTTAAGAATCGTGTTATAGGCTGTTGCGCCAGTGAGAAATCGAAAGTTCATTTGGCAGTGTTGCATGAGGCTGCATCCTCGTTATTAAAAGCAAAGAACACCAACAAAGCCATGGAGAATGATGCTTTTTTTATATTATAAATTTTGAATGGTTTGCCATTGAAATCTATATTCTCAATTGGCAATAACTTCCTGTAGCTACTCGGATCAATCATAATGCGAAAATCACAAACTGGAGAAAATACAAAGTAAATGAAATTCAAAATGTTACATTCATTCCGATATATGATTTAGCCATTAACTGATTCGGAATAATCGTGTTGTAATCATGAAGATACATTTGGTAATGGTATCATGCACATTATTTAGGTTTAAGATGGTAAGTTTAACTTGCAAAAATATTGATATTGGTGCTTTTGTCAAAGTTGCAGCCGTTCAGCAAATCTATTCAAAGCTTTATAAATGCAGAACGTCACAGCACACATTAAAGATTCATGCCTGGATGACGATTTAAATGCAAAGGATAGTGGGTTGTTTCGCCTCAATATATTTCTTCCTGAAGTCATGAAGACCAGGACAACAAAACATGTTTAATTCAAAAAGAAAACTTATTCATCCAGAGCACACGCACACACACATACGCACACGTACATACGCACACACATACACACATACATACATGCACGTGGGCAGTCCCCCTACACACACACACACACACACACACACACAATTTGCTCCATACGTTTTCCCCTTGAGGTAAGTCAAGCCATGCCTACTGGTGCCCAGTGCGACTGACAGTAAACTGGTGTAATTTTGTATATGGACTCGGCTTACGTAAAACCACAAATCAGATCCATTTTATATTCGCTTCTCCAACCCCAGCAGAACCCCTAGATACAGACAAGTGGGAGGGGCTGAGGATGGGATGAATGAATAATAACGACAACATAAACAGATGAATAGACAAATAGATGAATAAAAGAATAGTTTAAAAATAATAAATAAAAAGAAATGAAAAAATGAAAACAACTTTTATACCCCCTGCGTAGTCCAAGACACGTATGCGCGCAAGATCCGAGCTTTTTCTTTTCTTTTATCTATTATTAACAAAAGTCGTTTCACTGGTTGAGAATAAAATCGATTCTAATTTTGGCTTTCTTCTGATTGTATTCAAACATAGTAATTATCTCTGTTTTTCGTTTCTCTTCTTTTTTCTTCTTTTTTCTTTCTTCTTTATTTGGTGTGTGTGGTTTTTTTTATATCTTTATTCGGTGTGGGTGGTGGTGGTTGGGGAGTGGGTGAGGGTAGGAGGCGGAGGAGGAAGTGGGGGGGGGGGGGGGTAGGAGAAGACAGAAGAATGGGAGAGAGGGGGGGTGGGGGTAGAGCTTTCCGTACATACCAGTACATCAAGAAGGGTCGTGATATACGGCTTCGCTTTTGTCACACACACACACACACACACACACACACACACACACACACACACACACACACACACACACACACACACACACACACACGAAGAGAGAGAGAGAGAGAGAGAGAGAGCAGCATATCATTTTTTTTTTTCAAAGATCGAAATGGGCTGTCCGTTTTCTATTTTCTCCTTAACTAAGTTTTCCCTCCTATCTATTTTCGTGTTGAAGGGATGCCCATCAATCTTCCAGCGTGACTTGGTAATTGGAAAATTTCTTCTTCCTCCTTATCCTTGTTGTTCGTGTTCTTGTTCACGTCGTTCTTCTTTTTTATGTTCTTGTTGTTCGTGTTGTTCTTCTTGTTGTTCTTCTTCTTCTTGTTGTTGTTCTTGTTGTTCTTGTTTCTCTTCTTCTTCTGCTTCTTCTTTCATTTCCATGTCTCCATGTCTCTGCCTGACCCTCCCCCCCTCCCATCCACCTCTCTTTCTGTTTATTTGTCTCAGTCTATCTGTCTGTCTGTCTGTCTCTCTATTTCACACACACACACACACACACACACACACACACACACACACACACACACACACACACACACACACACACATACACACACGCACGCACGCACGCACACACACATAAGATAAGATAAGGGCTATCTGCTCAAGGGATTATCATATAACAAGCACGCCGCTTGCTAGAATCTGCATGGATTCTGTTTACGGGTTTGTTTTCAGGGCTGAAGCATCGGTGACCAGTATCGTTGGAATATTCAGCATCTTCACAACCTCCGGACAAAAAAACAAAACAAAACATCACCCAAACAGTTCCGTATCGTATCGTATTGCATTATATCGCATTGCATCTCACTGGATGGCATTGTGTTGTAATGTACCACATTATTGTCACATTATTGACTAAGCGCGTTGGGTTACGCTGCTGGTCAGGCATCTGCTTGGCAGATGTGGTGTAGCGTATATGGTTTTGTCCGAACGCAATGACGCCTCCTTGAGCTACTGAAACTGAAACTGTCACAGCAGATTCATCTGTGTGAAATTCGGTCAGCTCTCTCCGGGAAGAACGTTTCGCCTCAGTACAGCACCACCCGTTTTGTTTTGGTTTTTGTCTGTCTGCAATTTTTATTCCTTTTACTGTCAAGTGGATTTTGATTTTGCCAGGGACAACTCTCTGGTTGTGGTGGTGTTGTTTGTTGTACATTTTGTATTTCTATTTTGTATTTATCACAACTGATTTCTCTGTGTGAATTTCGGGCTGCTCTCCCCTGGGAGAGCGCGTCGCTAGACAACAGCGCCACCCATTTTTTTGGTATTTTTTTCCTGCGTGCAGTTTTATTTGTTTTTCCTATCGAAGTGGATTTTTCTACAGAATTTTGCCAGGAACAACTTTTTTGTTGCCGTGGGTTCTTTTACGTGCGCTAAGTGCATGTTGCACACGGGATCTCGATTTATCGTCTCATCCGAATGACTAGCGTCCAGACCACCACTCAAGGTCTAGTGGAGGGGAAGAAAATATCAGCGGCTGAGCCGTGATTCGAACCAGCGCGCTCAGATTCTCTTACTTCCAAGGCGGATGCGTTACTTCTAGGCCACCACTCCACATTGTTGTTGTTGTTTTGTTTTCTTTCTTTCTTTTCGTGCGCTAAGTGCATGATACACACGGGACCTCGCTTTATCCGCTGATCCGAATGACTCGCGTCTGAAACCACCACTCAAGGTCTAATAGATAGGGGAGACAATTCTGGCGAGTGTGGATATCGATCCCACACGCTCAGATTCTCTCGCTCCCTAGGCGGACACATTACCACTTGGCCACCTCTCCGCTAAGACTGTCTTTTTTTTTTTTTTTCCTTTTCTTTCTTTTTCTTCTTTCTATTCGCGGTGCCGACGAACAGATGCTAGTTTGCTTCTGACACGAGAATCCATCATTCCGTTTTAACCCCTTGACTACTGCTGTTTCTGACGAGTATGCTCTGTCGTTCGTCTCACAGTGAGAAAATTGAGATCTCGTGGGTCAGGATGTCTGTCATCATTGTTTAACTTGGACATCCTCCTTTTGGGATCGTATTTTCCTGTTACTTTTTGTTCGACAAAAATCAATTACACATATAAACGTTTACAAAAAAAAAGAAAAAAAAAAAAGAATAGTGATTGCCCTTTAGATTCATACCATATTGATCTCGTTTCGGTAAGGGTTAGGAGTTACGGGGTTAATGTTCCTACTACGGCTGTCCATTTTGGGTTTCCCCCCCCTTTTGGGGTTTTCCTTCCATCCGTCTTGGAGAGGTGTGGGACGGACTGGCAGTTTGGCCACATTGCTTCGGAAGTCAGCGCACATTTTCTGTCCTCCGTGTTCGTCTGTGTTCGTCTGTGTTGGTCTGTCTGTCTGTCTGTCTGTCTGTCTCTGTCATTTTGTCTGTCTGTCTGTCTGTCTGTCATCCTGTTAGTCTCTTTGTTTGTTAGTCTGTCTGTCTGTCTGTCTTTCTGTCCGTCTGTCATTTTGTACGTTTGTCTGTTGTGTTTGTGTGACTGTCTGTCTGTCTGTCTGTGTGTCTGTTTGTTTGTCTGTCTGTCTAAGAATATGTTTTCTGTCTGTGTGTGTGTCCAATATATCCATTTCCCTTCATCCATCACTCTCTTTTTCTCCTTTCCTCACTGACTCTTTTTTTTCTCACCTCCTCACTCACTCCCCATCTCTCTCTCTCTCTCTCTCTCTGTGTCTCTCAGTCTGGCTGCGTGTGTCTCCATTTGTGTGTGTGTGTGTGTGTGTGTGTGTGTGTGTGTGTGTGTGTGTGTGTGTGTGTGTGTCTTTGTCTCTGTCTCTCTGTCTCTGTCTGTCTCTGTCTGTCTCTCTGTCTGTCTGTCTCTCTCTGTCTCTCTCTATGCCTCTGCTTCTGTTTCTCACTATCTCTTCTCCCTTCTCGCTTGCTCTCGGTTCTTCTCCTCTCTATTTCTCTCTCGTTCTTTCCACCTTTCTTCTTCCTCACCCCCCCCCCCCCCTACTCTCTCCCCACTCTGCACCTTTCTCTCTCCCTCAACCCAGTGCTTTCCTTTCCTTTCTCCCCCCCCTCTCTCTCTCCTGTCTGATTTTCAGTTCGACTGCCTTTATCTCTCTGTATGTATATATACATACTATGCATACCGACACTTAGCTTATATCACAGATTGGCATAAGTTTACAGTTGGGCCAACAGAAAAGTGAGAGCTGTATTATCAATGGTTTCTTCAATGCAATGGAAAAACATTTACAGCTTAGTCTTTTGTGAAGGACTATGACTCTCAAACTAGGAGGCAAGATTGCACTGGATCTTAGTGCTGCAGCCCATTGGGGGCTAGTTGGCTTTTGGGAACCATCCCAAAAACCCTCTTGGCCGAAAGAGTGAGGATGTAACTTGGGCGAGACACTCTCCACAAAAATCAAATTCTGACCCAGATAGTCGGGACAGCAGTTGCCTCCTCTGCTGTTCTGATGGTCATAGTCGGACACGACTGACTATCATATATGCATGTATGTGTTTGTGTGTGCTCGTGCGTGCGTATGTACACGTCTCTTTGTGTGTGTGTGTGTGTGTGTGTGTGTGTGTGTGTGTGTGTGTGTGTGTGTGTGTGTGTGTGTGCGTGTGCGTGTGTG
>NC_134894.1:43377221-43379721 GCF_041734735.1 Babylonia areolata | reverse complement strand
CTTCCCTTTGTTTGCTTTTTATAATTACATTGATGTTGTTCTTTATAATGGATGTTAACATGGAAGCCCCCCCCCCCTTCCCTTACCCCTATTGTCACGGGCAGAAAGGCCTAAACAATAAATCATTCGGACTTCAGACTCTTTGTCTCAATCTCTTTCTGTACTCTGTCCGTCTCTCTGTCTCTCTGTGTCTGTGTGTTTGTGTGTGAAATCCTCCCTCCCCATCTCTTTCTGTCTGTCTGTCTACCAGCATCTCTCTCTCTCTCTCTGTGTCTCTGTCTCTCTCTCTGTGTCTGTCTCTATCTCTCTCTCTCTGTCTCTCTCTATATCTCTCTCTGTGTCTCTCTCTCTATCTCTCTCTCTGTCTCTCTGTCTCTCTCTGTCTCTCTCCCCATCTGTCTCTCTCTCTCTTCCTCTGCCTCTTCCCCCACCCCCCCAACCCTCTCTCTCACTCTCTCTCACCCTTAGTGAAACGGTGGCATAGCGGTTACACGCCCAACTAGGAAGCGAAGTGTCAACGAGTTCCAATCCCGCACCAGACCACAGGAGCCAGTTGCATTGCTCGGACGGAAGAGCCTAGTATGGTCGTAACACGCTACTAACTGTGTGCAGTATGGAGCTGACCAATGGCGTAGTTCGGTCAACGTAGGCATTAATAGTCACGTGTAACTGTCAGAAAGTTAGAACCAAGCAATGCAACTGGCACCAGCAGTACTGTTCCTGTGCAGTCCACTTGACACGTGAGTAGGGGTCTTCGTGCTAGTCTTTCGGATGAGACGATAAAACGTGTGCTGCTGGCAGCATACACTCGGTGCACGCAGCAGAACCCCTCCCCCCCACACACACACCTCCCCCCTCCCCCCCGGTAATAAAATGGTTATCCCTGGCAAACTGATGTATGAAAAAAAAACAATCGACTTTGAGGGGGTAAGACAATACACTTGCAGACAGAGTAAAAAGAAAAAAAAAAAAAAAAAAAAAAAAAAGAGAGAAGAAGAACTGGACGTCTCTGCGCTATGATTACAGTTGCGTGCTCTTTCTGAACGAAGAGATCAGCCCGAGTTAGATTTTTCACATGGAGATATCTGTTGTGACCAAAAGCAATGCAATGCAGTACAGTATGATACAATACAACACGATACGATACGATACGATACGATACGATACGATACGATACGAATTACATCATGTTTCAATGGAATGCAACGCAATGCCACGAATAAAACGCATTAATGCAATGTAATGCAATGCAACGCAACACAATGCAATGCAATGCAACACAATGCAATACAATACAATACAATACAATACAACACCCAGTCTCTCTCTTTAGCTCACTGACAATACACCCTCACCCTCCCTCGCTCCCTCCTCCTTCTCTCTCTCTCTCTCTCTCTCTCTCTCTCTCTCCCTTCCTGCTCTTTCCCAAAGTTCTGTGCAGTGTTCGCTCCCCTTCCCCTCCACACCCACCCTCCCTCTCTAACCCCTTTCATCCACCCGCACCCTGCCCACACCCCACAGCCCCCACCCCCACCCCTACACCTGCCCCCTCTCTTCCCACCACTCTCCACCCACCCCACTTCCCAAACTGTTTCCGAGGCTGTCTCTTTATCTCTTCCCTGTGACAGATTGCGTGTTCTCGTCAAGCCAGAACTGAAATCACAGAGTCAGGATACGTTCAGCACACACGCATGCACGCACGCAAGCACGCGCGCGTACACACACACACACACACACACACACACACACACACACACACACACACACACACACACACACTCACACACTCACACACAGACTGCAGACCTGACCGATTCAGACATGAGATTAGCAAAGACCAAACTGTTGTTTTTTGGGTGTTTTTTTTTCAGATTTACCAACACAGACTGAATATGTACAAATATAGTAGCTGTAAAAACATCCTCATCGACAAAACGGCTCAGGTTATGATGTTCAAGAGAAAATACAGCAGCACTCAGAGTATGCGCCATACCACATCACCCTGCACCAATCCACACTGCCCCACCACAACACCACACCACACCACACAACACAGTACATCACACCACACCACACCACACAACACAATAAAACACATCACACCACACAACACAATACAACACCACATCACACCACACCACACAACACAATACAACACATCATACCACACCACATAACACAATACACCATATCGCACCACACCACACAACACGATACAACACATCACACCACACCACACAACACAATAAAACACATCACACCACACAACACAATACAACACCACATCACACCACACCACACAACACAATACAACACATCATACCACACCACATAACACAATACAACACCACACCACAGCACACCACACCATACAACACATCACACCACACAACATAACACAATACAACACCACACCACATCACACCACACAACACAACACAAAACAACACACCACACCACACCACACACCACACTACAACACATCATACCACACCACATA
>NC_134894.1:43364721-43367221 GCF_041734735.1 Babylonia areolata | reverse complement strand
AAAGAGGTTGAGAGACAGACATAGAGAGAGAGAGACAGACAGACAGGGAGGGAGAAAGAGGTTGAGAGACAGACAAAGAGAGAGACAGACAGACAGACAGACAGACAGGGAGGGAGAAAGAGGTTGAGAGACAGACAAAGAGACAGACAGACAGACAGAGACAGAAAGAGAGTGAGAGTGTGTGACGGAGAGACAACCAGAGAAAGAGAGAGAGAGATGGGAACAGACAGGGAGGGAGAAAGAGGTTGAGAGACAGACAAAGAGAGAGACAGAGGGACGGAGAGACAACCAGAGAGAGAGGGGGGTGGGCAGACAGACAGACAGAAATAGAGAAAGAGGCTGAGCTAGAGACAGACAGAGATAGAGACACAGACAGAGAGAGACAGAGACAGAGAGTAAGTGGGTGGGAGGGAGAGGCAGCTAGAGAAAGAGAGAGGGGCAAATAGACAAACAAACGGACAGACAGACAGACAGACAGAAAGGTGGAGAGAAAGAGAAGAAAGCGTGAAAAGAACAGAACAGAAAAGCAAACAAATGATATTCTGAAGATGTCTCAATTGCTTCCGAGGTCCCTGCTGGTGTCACCTGTTTGCCTGTCTATCAGATGTCCTCTGAAATGACTGAAAGGATCACAGGGAGGGAGGAGTCTGGCATAGGGATGTTGGGATACACATCGAGAGAGAGGGACAGAGACAGAGTGAGACAGGGAAAGAGAGAGAACGAACGAACGAACGAACGAACGAACGAACGATTTATTCAATATAAGGCCATTGCCCCATTTGAAGGGGTCAAACAAAGGTAAAGAAACTTTTCTACCTTATATAATGTTATGAATATTGTTAACATACAAATAACATACGGACACAAAAGTATTGCGTGAACAATACTCAGATTCCAAGAGAAAAACAACAAAACGAACAAGCAACAAAAAAGCAATCGTCTTTGCATTACTCTCTGACATCGAACAATTCTGTTGCGTTCTCACGCCTCTTCAAAGCTTTGTATATATATAGAGAGAAATTTATCATTATATTTTCATTTTTTGATGAAAAGAGCATTTGTAACGAAAACAGGTTCTGCTTATCGTGATAAATATGTGGTATAAATTTTGTTCTTAAATCGTGAAGACAGTGGCAGCGTAATACAAAGTGGACTTCATCTTCAGTTTCTTCTTTACACAATGGACATATTTCATCTTTTTCGTAACTGTATCGGGAACTATGTACAGCAATTTCCGACATCCCCAATCTAAATTTTGTCAACGCATACCTCACATGTCTATTCATATTCAATAAGATATAAGGTTCGACGGTGGGAAGTGTCTTAAATTTTCTATATAAGCTAAACCTATCACTTGAATTCATGTGTTCTTCCCACTGTTGCCATCTAACATCAATGAGTCTTTGCCTGAATGTCCTAATAAAAGTTTGCATGCATCCTACCCCCTGATATTCCCAAACATACAAGAACCCATTATTACATAGAACGTTTCGGACTTTTGTTACCCAGTTGGTTTTTCCTTTTTCATCCAGTAACAACAACGATTTATAAGCTTTTGACGGTAATCTGTTTTCATCCATTTGTACTAATCTGAACCAATATCTTATACTTCGAATAACAGCATTGATACAAATAGGAAACCTTCCAAGTTCTCCATACACTAAATCGTTTGGAGTTTTCATGCTAACGCCAAGGTATCTTTTTAATGCAAACAAATGAACTTTCTCAACCACCGATGAACTAGATTCAAGGCCCCATAATTCAGCTCCATAGAGAGCCACTGGCTGTACCTGAGTATCAAACAATTTTATATATAAGTTCAGAGAAGTATTATTAAGTTTATACAACTTACTTAATATAGACAGAAGACATCTTTTAGCTCTGCATGCCAGATCTTCACAAGCAAACTTAAAACTGAGTTTCGTTGAAAAATATATACCAAGGTATTTATATGAATTCACAACTTCCATCTCAGTGCCATTATAATACCATTTCTCACAAGCAGCCAAAAAACCACCTTTTCTAAAGACCACAATGTTACTTTTACTCAAATTCACTTTAAGCTCCAAATTTGAAGTCCCTCTGGCTAAACTGTTTAACTGAGACTGGAGGCCAACAACTGTTTCGGATAATAACAAAATATCATCAGCAAACAAAAGTATGAAGAGCTCAACAAGACTATTATCCAGTTTGGCACCATGCCGACCATTTTGAATTATTTCAAGAGCCAATTCGTTAACAAATAATGAAAATAACACAGGACTACAAACATCACCCTGTTTTACACCACTTGTACAATTGATGTATTCTGTAAGTTTATCACCACACCTTACTCTAGCTTTAACAGTATCATATGGGATACACATCGAGAGAGAGGGACAGAGACAGAGTGAGAGAGAGAGAGAGAGAGAGAGAGAGAGAGAGAGAGAGAGAGAGAGAGAGAGATTTAGCGTATCTATCAGATGTCCTCTGAAATGACTGACAGGGACAGTGAGGGGGT
>NC_134894.1:43349721-43352221 GCF_041734735.1 Babylonia areolata | reverse complement strand
AATCAGATTAAACTGCCGCCAGCAAGGCAAGCCAAAGATGGATCAATGGCAGAAATGATCAGCTGGCTCCCTCATTCTGAACCTCTGACAATAATCCCATTGCCGCTTCTTGCCAATGACGCCCTCCACCCCACCTCCCTCTCTCTCTCTCTCTCTCTCTCTCTCTCTCTCTCTCTTCTAGAGCATTCGTGTTCCTTTCCCATGTTTCACACACACCCAATCATTATTTTGCGTCGTTTCAATAGTGGTCAAGTACATATTGTGTGTTGATTTAGATGAGGAACTGTTTATCTCAGTAAACTATTTCACACGTACTCTCTCTCTCTCTCACTATCTATCTGTCTGTCTATCTATCTATCTGTCTATCTCTCCCGTCTCGCCCTGATATTGTTCAACGTTGTCCAGCTCTTCAAGAGCTGAGAGGGGGAACAAATCCGGCAAAAAGACAAAATGTCACACTTAAGCTTACAACTTTAAGCTGAGTTTATTGATTTCATCCATCTCCTCCACTCCTATAATACCCTCCGCGAGCCAACATTTTTTCTGCATAAAACAAAAGGGGAAATATTGGTCTCTACTCGGTGATTATTATTATTTCTATCATCATCATCATCATTGTACAAAACAGCGCCCGAAAATACTACAGGACTTAGCAGGAAACGGAAAACATGGTTGTCGAAAGGGAGGGAATTCAGCCTTGCAACCTTTTGCTCTGTGATTTGCTCTCACGGGGGATGAATATATCAGGTCTTGGTACAATATGAATATTTGATACGCTGAAGCCGTCAGAGTGGCATTCAGCTTCAGACCTGTGGAGGCAATAGAGAAATGATACGCAAAAGTCATACACCCCCCCCCACCCATCCCCCCGCGACCCCTCACCTCCTCTCTCTCTCTCTGTCTCAACTCTCTCTGTCTCTCTGTGTCTCTGTCTGTCTGTTTTCCTGTCTCTTTCTCTCTCTCTCCCTCTCTCCCTCCCCCCCCTCTCTCTCTCTCTGTCTCAACTCTCTCTGTCTCTGTCTGCCTATCTGTCTGTCTGTTTTCCTGTCTCTTTCTCTCTCTCTCCCTCCCTCTCCCCCCTCTCTCTCTCTCTGATATTTAATTGTTTTATATGACGATGTACATATTGTATTGTTTGAAAACAACTTTAATGTAAGGTTCAGCGTTGTCAGGAAAAAAACAACATATATTTTTTTATTTTGTATGATTTGGATACCAGTGGAAAAACAAAATGAGAATCGAAGATGGGGATCAAGTTGTATGAAGAATAGAATTTGGTTACGCTTAGCTACAGCAGAGGTCAGGAGAAATAAATGGATCAATTCGTACATTCCGGAGTAGATGAAATGATTGCCGATGGTAAGTATGGTCATGCAGGATAGCACAGGTTTAGATTTTACATGCGGTTTATTTATGCATAAACTTTCGATTTATCAGTCAGTGAAAATGGATAGACAGCAAAAAATACAGTGTAGCAAAATTCAGTCGTTGTGTTTCAGGCCCCTTCCTTCATCTTCATCATCATAATTGTGTTAATGATCGCAATCTAATGTGTCCATTGTTGAGATATTATAAAGAAAAAGACCTTGATTTTGCGCTGAGTTGCCCAGGATTGAAGACTTTCAGGTACTAGTTTATTTCACAGAATGGCAAATCTTTGCTTCGACTTTCTTGCTAATGCCATCAACAAAGTTACCTGTATAAAACACTTAAATGCATATGAATATTATTTGTAGTAAATCGTTTAATGTTATGCATGGAGTTTCTTCTGAAGGATGGAGCAAGTCTGACACTGACAAGATGAATAGCAGCAGCATTTCGGGAGAAAAACACCGCAGTCTTACGTCTTGAAGATTGCATGTCACCGCCTTATGAAAAGTTCATCTGATATCCACAAGGTTCCACCTGTTTTTGGTACACGGCTACAAAAGTGGCGTCGCCGACAGGATTTTGATCCTTGACAATATCCTTACGACAGGATTTTGATCCTTGATTAACCAACGACAGGATTTTGATCCTTCAAAATATTCTTATGACAGGATAAAGATCCATCACAAAATAGATCCAAAATTATTCCCTTTAATGTTTCGATTCTTTTATCCAAATTCAATCCATCCCTTTACCACCAAGTGTACCTTGTTACAACTTGGCGCTGTGAGCATAGGATGTGCTAATTTTTTTAATTTTAATCTCTAATAATAAATCACAGGCCCTTTCCAGCTTAGCCTATCACATACGAAAGGAGTTAGAGATATGCATAACGATGGAGTGGCTCGTGTGTTAATCCTAGCGAATGTTTGTGTTAATCTTAGCGAATGATGGCTTTGTCCTCAAAGCTTCCAAAATGCTCACGAAAGAACTGCAGCCGTCCTCAAACAACCGAACAGTATCGCCCAGTGATGTCAGGCTATAAAGTCCTCCACCTATCCAGCAAAAGTACAAACGCTGCTGTGTTCTCCTAAAATAGTCTCAGTTGCTCCATTCAACGAAATACAAATCG
>NC_134894.1:43344721-43347221 GCF_041734735.1 Babylonia areolata | reverse complement strand
CTATCTATCTATCGATCCATCTATCTATCTATAAAACACACACACACACACACACATACACACACGCACACACACACACACACACACACACACACACACACACACACACACACACCACACGCACATGCACACACACACACACCACACGCACGTGCACACACACACACACACACACACACACACACACACACACCACACGCACATGCACACACACACATGCACGCACGCATGCACGCATCCCCTCTGCCTGCCCCCCCCCCCCACCCCCAACCTCCCTGCGCCACCCCCACCCCCACCCCCACCCCCACCACCACCACACAGAGACACCACAGAGCGATAGAAACAGATTCTTTGCTTTTTTTCCACATAATTTAGCTGACATGGTAATCAATAGGACCAAACAGACTTTTGAAAACAACAATCAAACAAATAAACAAACACTAAAAAGCAAACGATAAAATACTTGGGCAGTAAACACAATAAAACATCAGGCAGAACAACCAGACATACATGGTATGAAATGTCTTTGTCTGTCTCTCTCTCTCTGTTTGTCTGTCTCACTGTCTCTGTTCTCTCTCTGTCTCTCTGTCGATCTTTGTCTCTCTCTCTGTCTGTGTTTGTCTGTCTGTCTGTTTCTGTTCTGTCTCTCTCTGTTTTGTCTGTCTGTCTGTCTGTCTGTCTGTCTTTCTGTCTCTGTTCTGTCTCTCTCTTTCTCTGTCTCTCGGTGTCTCTCTCTTTCTCTGTCTATCTGTCTGTCTCTCTGTATGTGTGTGTGTGTCTGTCTGTCTGTCTATAAACCGAAACATATGGCTGTGAAGGGAAACTGTCTCTTTAAGCTTCCAGTCTGTCTTTCTGAAGACAAACATATGGTTTGACCGATTCTGTCTGTCTGTCTGTCTGTCTGTCGTTGTATGAAGACAAAAACATATTGCATTAAGCGATACTGTCTCTGTTTGTCTGTCTGTCTTTCTGGCTGTTTGTCTGAAGAGAAGAACATAATTATATGGTACGGTCGATACTCTCTCTCTCTCTCTCTGTGTTTGTTTGGCTGTCTATCTGTCTGTAGACAAAAACATATGGTATGAAGCGATACTGTCTCTGTTTGTCTGTCTGGCTGTCGGTCTGCAAGAAATGAAACATGCTATGAAGCGAAACTGCCTCTGTCTATGTATGTCTATGTCTCTGTTTTCTCTGTTTCTGTCGTGACTGTCTTATAATATGATAACAGTAATAATGTTTCATTGCTTTCATTACGTTCAACCGCAGCAACAATAACAGCAACAACAATAACAAGCACATCTGCTACTTCTGCCGACACTACAAACCACCACCATTACCACCACCACCGCTACTACTACCACCACCACCAGGACTACGACGACTACTACTACTACCACCACCACTACCACCACTACTACTAACGCGGCTGCTGACGTCAGTTTACGACTGTTGCTAATGACATTGATGATGACGATGTGATGACGATGATGATGATGGTGATGGTGATGGCAATGATGACAGTGCGTAGCCTTCGGTTAAATCCCTGCTGCATTCTCCTTCACCATGAACACGGGAAGGACAAACAGACGGACAGACACACACACACACACACAAGCAGACACACGGTCAGACAGACAGATGAATAGCTGCTTAGAAATGAACGGGGTGACAGAACTTAGACGGACAAGAAACTGCACGGTGACAAGTGACCAGGGCACTGCCCTCACAGTAAGCCATACCTTCGCCAACAGCAGATGCAGAGCGCGCGGCGAGATGTGACGTCACTCGGTGGCCAACTCCGTGCAACAGGCGGATGTCTTCCTCTCGAGTCTGGAATAGTTAACTCCCGTTGGCTGCAGTCTGAAACAGCTCGTTCTTTTATCTCTTTCTCTCTCCTTTTTGTTTCTCTCTCTCTGTGTGTCACTCTTTACTCTCCTCAAAGACTGGAATGGCTTCTTGAAATAAGGAATATATATATATATATGTATATGTATACATATATATATATATATATATATATATATATATAAAATCCAAAAGAGCTTCCAGTTCAGTTAGGGAGACTCCTGCGACGCAGCAGAGTTCAATGTTCTTGCGGTCTTTTTCCCCCCTTCTCTTTGTGTCCGTATTAAAAGAAACTCGTCACTCGGAAACAAAACAAAACTTCGCTGGTAGCACTAAGCATTCGCACAATCTGGTATGTCACACAGTTTTCATTTCTCTACCCCTATCGATTTCGTTTCCGTCAACACACACCTACTGTCCAGCTTGTTTTCCTTCAACAGATGCTTGAACTTGGACGCCAAACAAAGCACTGAACAAACCGCACGCTTGAAGCTTGGTGTCTTTCCTCCACGAGACAGGGAAGGAGGGGAGACGGGAAAAGGAAATAATTTTAAAGAAGATATCGAACAAAGCTTACTTTGTGTATGTGTTCCCAAGGTTTCGCGCGAGTTTGGCGGCTATAACAGTGAGGCTGTTTTTATATCCGTATATAAGC
>NC_134894.1:43334721-43342221 GCF_041734735.1 Babylonia areolata | reverse complement strand
CTCTACTTGAGGGTGTGGCGAAGTGATGTTGAATTTTCATCAAACAGGGGTCTAGTGTGTTGCGCATCACACAGAACCAGGGATACTTTTTTCTGAACGTGCACATGTTCGTTTGTTGTTGTTGTTTTTTTCCCCCGTATTATGAAAATCCACAGCCAAGAACATTTATTGTCCTACCTTTGCTGTATTGAAACTGACCAAGTATTATCATTATCACATGGCATCAATGTGTGAATGAATTATTATGTATTGTTCTGTCTTTGTTGTTTTGATATGCGTTAAGCATGATTATAATAATCGAATGGAATCAGTAGTGTGTACTGATGTAATTTTCCAAAGCACAAATCATATCCGCATGTGTAAACCTTTGGCTGAAATAAAAGAAATGTTGGGGGGAAAAAAAGCAAACAAACTACAGTTATCGTTTATGAACCACCGAACTGAACTGTAAATCGTCGGCTGAAACATCGATTGTGCAAAAGCAATTTTGCATGTTGTTCGTAGTTTGAAATAATAAAAATCCAAATGCATTCATCAATCAGTTCTGCACGTTGTTCGTGGTGAAAAAAAGCCCAGTGCATTCAGCAATCAGTTTTGCACGCAGTTCAAGGTGGAAGAAAAAGCCCAGTGCATTCATCAATCAATTTTGCACGCAGAACAAATTTGAAAAAAAAAGCCCAGTGCATTCATCAATCAGCTCTACATGCAGTTCAAGGTGAACCCCCCCCCCCCCCACCCCCCACCCCCCTAGTGCATTCATCTATCAGTTCTGCGTGCTGTTCGTGGTGAAAAAAAAAGCCCAGTGCATTCATCAATCAGTTTTACACACAGTTCGTGGTAGAAATAAAGGACAGTGCATTCATCAATCAGTTTTGAACGCACTTCGTGTCTGCCGCTGTTCGTAGTTAACGGGCAGTGCATTCATCATCAGTTTTTGCACAGCTGTTCGGTGAAAGAAAGCCCATTAATCAGTCTTTTGAACGCACTTCGTGGTGAAAGAAAGCCCATTAATCAGTTTTTGCACGCTATTCTTGCTGATAAAAAGCACATCTATCAGATTTTGCACGCTGTTCGTAGTGAAAGAAAGCCCATTGATTAGTTTCTGCACGCTGTTCGTGGTGAAAGAAAACCCATTAATCAGTTTTTGCACGCTGTTCGTGGTGAAAAAAAGCCCATTAATCAGTTTTTGCACGCTGTTCGTGGTGAAAAAAAGCCCATTAATCAGTTTTTTGCACGCTGTTTTTGGTGAAAAAAAGCCCATCAATCAGTTTTTGCACGCTGTTCGTGGTGAAAGAAAGCCCATTAATCAGTTTTTGCACGCTGTTCGTGGTGAAAAAAAAAAGCCCATTAATCAGTTTTTGCACGCTGTTCGTGGTGAAAAAAAGCCCATTAATCAGTTTTTGCACGCTGTTCGTGGTGAAAAAAAAAAGCCCATTAATCAGTTTTTTGCACGCTGTTCTTGGTGAAAAAAAGCCCATCAATCAGTTTTTTCACGCTGTTCGTGGTGAAAGAAAGCCCATTAATCAGTTATTCCACGCTGTTCATGGTGAAAAACAAAAGCCCATTAATCAGTTTTGCACGCTGTTCGTGGTGAAAAAAAGCCCATTAATCAGTTTTTGCACGCTGTTCGTGGTGAAAAAAAGCCCATCAATCAGTTTTTGCACGCTGTTCGTGGTGAAAGAAAGCCCATTAATCAGTTTTTGCACGCTGTTCGTGGTGAAAGAAAGCCCATTAATCAGTTTTTGCACGCTGTTCGTGGTGAAAGAAAACCCATTAATCAGTTTTGCACGCTGTTCGTGGTGAAAGAAAGCCCATTAATCAGTTTTTGCACGCTGTTCGTGGTGAAAAACAAAAGCCCATTAATCAGTTTTTGCACGCTGTCCGTAGTGAAAGAAAGCCCATTAATAAGTTTTTGCACGCTGTTCGTGTTGAAAAAAGCCTATTAATCAGTTTTTTGCATGCTGTTCGTGGTGAAAGAAAGTCCATCTATCAGTTTTTGCACGCTGTTCGTGGTGAAAACCCCCCCAGTGCATTCATCAATCAGAAGTCAGTGGATGACCATATGCCTTCTCGTGATTTAAATCATCTCTCACTTCTTTTTTTTTAAATGAAAGCACGCCTGCAATTATTATATGGTCTTTATCTTTCTGTGAAGTATGTGGGTTTGTCCAGACAAATGTTTCCTTCGTCATTAAAAATGCTTTCAGCTTTCTTGTCAATATAATCTTTTCTCTCTCAGTCTCTCTGTCCCTGTCTCTCTGTATCTGTATCTGTCTCTGTCTGTCTGTCTCTGTCTCTGTCTGTCTGTCCCTGTCTCTCTCTCTCTCTCTCTCTCTCTCTCTCTCTCTCTCTCTCTCTCTATCTTATGTTCGAAACACTCTTGAATAGAAAGATAATTTGAAGTTTGTACTGTTTGTCTTTGGGGAAAAGAATCTCATGCGTCGTGTCCCAGATTTTCTCTGACTTTTACCAGAAACTAATGGTTCGCAAATTAATTCTTACAGTTTAAGTTGATTATATTCCGTTGTTTCTTGAAACTGCCTATTTTTTCAGTTTGGTATGTACGACCTTTTCACACACACACACACACACACACACACACACACACACACACACACACACACACACACACACACACACACACACACACACACACACACACACACACACACACACACACACACACACACACACACAACACAACACAACGCAACACAACACAACACAACGCAACACGGAGTAATAGCAGCTATTACTTGCAAAACATTTTTTCCCCCAGCAGTCATTAAAATTGTGTAATTCGCACACACTCGGCCTGCTTCGTATTCAATTCGCTTTTTGCACTGGAGTTCTGCCAGACTTGTGCTCAATAAATCCGCCTCGTAGGATTACATCTGCCCTTTCTTTTCGCGCAGTTTGCCAAGAACACCGAATTTCCCATTGAAAAGCTTCTCTTTTTTGGTTTCCTTCGCGTGTAACGTTATATGACCACCCCCCGTGAAATGATTTGCAGTGCTGCGAAACCTCTTTTGAGCCGGCAATAGGAACAGCTTGAGGAAGGTTCTGGTTGTTGTTTGTCCACGTTTCCCTGTCACTGACATGTCATCTTACTGGGAAAGTTTAATAATTCACTTTCTCTTCTGTCACAGTCTTTCGAAAGAAACAACAAACTCAGCCCCTCTGCTCAGCTGTGCAGTTACCATAAAACCACGGAAGCGGCAAACCAGATGTCCCAAATTCGAAAGACGAAAAAAGAAACATGTGCAAAGAGAATTTTTTTCGATAAGCAATTCAAACAAACACACGTTTCAACAGGGTTAAACATTAACCTGTAGTGTGCTGAGGTGGTGTCGAAGAAGAAGAAGAAGAAGAAGAAGAAGAAGAAGAAGAAGAGAGAGAGAGAGAGAGAGAGAGAGAGATTGGGGAGGGGGGTGGGGAGGACTTTAACAGACAACACAATACAATGAACTCCTCTTCGTCCTCTTCGTTCCTTTCATCTCCTCCACCTCCACCTCCTCTTTCTTCTTTTCTTCTCTCCTGCTTATCCTCCTCCTCCTCTCCCATTCTTCTTTCTTCTTCTCTTGCACCCCTCTTGCCCTTTCCCCCCTATTCTCCTTCATCTCCTCCTCCCTTCTCATTCTTCTTTAACAAAGAAACAAGAACAATGAGCCTAACTACAGACATGAAACGAAAATAAAACGTTACTCTCCCAAGAACTAAAAAAGTGGCGTCGAGCACGGAAAAAATGCGCCATCCCATATTTTCTTTCCTTCAAACGGGAATGAAGATAAGTTACACACAAATAACATAAACAGATTGCAAGGGAAATAATTTCAAACGATTTCAATGCCCACATGGTGATTTTTTTTTTTTTTTTTTTTTTAAGACAGCAGGTCTAGAAAACATTTGTTTCGGCCTTTGAAGTGTGATTTATTGTGCGGAAAAAGAAGAGGCAGAATGCCTAATACTGCAAGTTTACGTGTTACACATTTTTATGAGCATGCATAGTCTGTTATTAACTGGACATTGGGCAGCTCTCTTTCTCTCTCTCTCTCTCTCCTTCCCTTCGTCCACACACACACACACACACACACACACACACACACACACACACACACACACACACACACACACATCGTTCACACATACGTACATATATTGCTGTTTTAATCGAATGTCATAAGTATTGTTACCAAAGAAAACTCTTAGATTATTCTGGACTAATGTTGATGATTGCAAATGCCGTTTACCCCAGATCCATCTGGCTTCATCGCGTTTGGAAGTACACGAAGAAGCAAGCGTAAGACCATCATTGATAAAACAAAAAACAACTAAAGAAACCAGCAACATTAAAGAAACAAATACCAAGTAAGACTAACATCACGAACTGATGGTGGGGGAAAAAACACGAAAAAAAACCCACGAAGATATATTCCTGGACGACTCTGAGAAACGAAGACAGAAAAGAGAGACATCAGCGACACAGATGATGACCTGACACTATCATTATGGATCGTTTCTTCGCACTCACACATTTCTAGTCCCTACTGTAGGGAAAATTGATAGCGTGCATTGCAAAAACAAAATCAAAACAAACAAGCAAATATCCTAACACTGAATACCAAGAGGGCGGAGAAAATGTCTTACTTGATTTGTTCTGAGAGGGTCATTATTTTGGAGCGTATCATTGCTTTCCAAACCTGGATTAATTGCGAGAACAAATGACGGGCAGTTCATGTAAAGCTTTGCGTTTATGACCATCTACGAGCTATGGGATACGGTGATGATGTACACATATTGTAAAGAGATGGACAGGTAGGTGCAAGAGTGGCTCAATCAGCTAAGCACAGAGCTAGATGTCAAAATGTTGTGAGTCCGAATCGCAGTCATCCAACATATAAACTTGCGACATTATCGCTGCCCATCTTGACATGCTATCGTTCTAGGCGTGTCAGTGTAGTGTTAGATACATTCCCTTTCTCCCACGTTCCAGGAATGGTTATCCCCGTCAGTCGTACCACCTTAAAGGGTGCCTACGTTAACTCTCTCCATACGAACGGCGAAAGAGACGACGTTAACAGCGTTTCAGCCCAATTACCATCATCAAAATATTGCAAGCGGAAGGCTCTCATACTGAAGAGGTGAATGTTGACAAAGAATACCACAATTCTGACGACGGAAGCTAAAGGTTGGGTCATTCAGACACCCACTGGACATCCGAGTGGTCTGTGTAGAGGAGAAGAGAGGACTGGCCGTACTGAGTGAGTTAAACCCGAATGTAATGTTATCGATCTTCTCTGAAGCACTTGTCTGATATATGCCAGAAGTATTTTTAATGATGAAGTGGTCCTGCGCCAAGTCATCTTAAGTCATCACTTCTCTCTTTGCTCTCCTGCTGAGAACGTTCGTCGCAAAGGTTCTCTGAATTAAAGGAGTTTGGTTTCCAGGTTATATATGAATACATATATGCTTACAACAACAACAACAACAACAACAACAACAGTAACAACAACCATCTACTTTGGGAAATCCCGATAATCTTTTTTTTTTTCACTTGAAATAGAAGCGATCAAATTTGTCCGTCTTGCTCTGTGAGTGGTCAATGAATGTCTTCAGTAAGGGGCTTAGCATGTAGTGCCTTGTAAATGATGAAAAAAAAAAAGAAAAGTACGATTGAACACCACAGAAATGACCCAGTCAAAAGCAGTGAAGGGACTGTTGTGGTGGGTGGCCTTCTGTCAGCCTGATAGCGATATAACTTCTGGGGACTGCAAGTGTTGTAACAACGACACAAATGGCCTGATCACGGCTGTGTACAGAGAAATCACGATGAGCGGGGTGAGGACAACATCACTGAGAAAGGTCGGACAGAAACGAAATGGACAAGCTTCACGTTTCGTTCATTCAATAGACGGGCGCAATAGCCGAGTGGTTAAAGCGTTGGGCTGTCAATCTGAGGGTCCCGGGTTCGAATCACGGTGACGGCGCCTGGTGGGTAAAGGGTGGAGATTTTTACGATCTCCCAGGTCAACATATGTGCAGACCTGCTAGTGCCTGAACTCCCTTCGTGTGTATATGCAAGCATAAGATCAAATACGCACGTTAAAGATCCTGTAATCCATGTCAGCGTTCGGTGGGTTATGGAAACAAGAACATACCCAGCATGCACACCCCCGAAAACGGAGTATGGCTGCCTACATGGCGGGGTAAAAACGGTCATACACGTAAAAGCCCACTCGTGTGCATACGAGTGAACGCAGAAGAAGAAGAAGTTCATTCAACACTTGTTAGTTGCATCACAATTGTTTTGCCCAAATAGAGCGTTGATTGTGAAGCGCAGTAGTCATTTACACTGTTTCCGTACCCTTAGGATATTCTTGCAGAAGATGTATGCCTAAGGTAAATGGAAAGATGTGTCAGTCTTTTGTGGAATGACATTTCATACATTAAACAAACTTCCTCTTCCACTACTACTACTACTTCGCCCTCTGTCTCTGTCTGTCTCTATCTATCCATCTATCTATCTATCTATCCCCTTCTCTCTCCTATTCTTTCTTTCACTTACTTTGTCTCTCTCTCTCTCTCTTACTCCTCTCTCTCACTCACTTCTCTCTCTCTCTTTTACTCTCTCTCTCTTTCTCTCTCTTTTTTCTCATTCTCTCTCTCTATATATTACTCTCTCTCTCTCTTTCTCTCTCCTTTTTTCTCATCCTCGCTCTCTCTCTCTCTTCTTTCTCATCCTCTTTCTCTTTTACTCTCTCTCTTTCTCTCTCTTCTTTCTCATCCTCTCTCTCTCTCTTTTTCTCTCTCTCTTTTCTCATCCTCTCTCTCTTTTTCTCTCTTCTTTCTCATCCTCTCTCTCTCTTTTACTCTCTCTCTCTCTCTTTCTCTCTCTTCTTTCTCATCCTCTCTCTCTTTTACTCTCTCTCTCTTTCTCTCTCTTCTTTCTCATCCTCTCTCTCTATCTCTCTTTCTCTCATTCACTTCCTGTGAGTGTATTGGACAGTTCGTAAAGCAAGTGACCAGTGACCTGAAAGAAGCAAAGACTTGAGGAGATACACTAAACATCGTTCAATGCTTATCCTACCTCTGTAACCTAATCGCCCAGCCTTTCAGACACAATGTGTGAGGTGAGCCATAGCCAGCCTCGTGGAGGCATCGCCATCAGTTAGAATCCTGTTTTCTACGCGGCTTAGCTCGCTGCGCCATTCTGTGGATATTAATTTAACACCCCGGCTACTGCTGACAAGAATTCTCGGTGAGCGAAGGGCTGTTATGCCTTAATGGAGGTACGTATACATAATTACAATCTATCTATCTATCTATCTATCTATCTATCTATCTGTCTGTCTGTCTGTCCATCTACCTATCTATATATCTATCTGTATGTTTGTTTGTCTGTCTATCTATCTATTTATCTATCTATCTGTCTGTCTAACCATCTATCTATCTATCTATCTATCTATCTATCTATCTATCTATCTATCTATCTGTCTGTCT
>NC_134894.1:43327221-43329721 GCF_041734735.1 Babylonia areolata | reverse complement strand
CACGCTCATTGCCCACCCACACAGCCCTCCCCCCATCCCCTTCCGCCCCACCTCCCAGTCCCCCCCCCCTCCATCCTTCCACCACCACCCCCCCCCCAACCCCCCAACACACACACACACACACACAAACCCACTAACTCACCCACTCACGCAGTCCCTCAAAATCCTTTCAAGTTATCTCATAGTCTCTCCTTCTACTGCCAACCGCCACCCCACCCCCTCCTTCCCCATCACCCCCATCTACTAATCTCCAAGATAGGTGGGCCAGACAATCGACAGCGACATGTCCGAAGAGACCCCCCCCCTCCCCAACTTCCCCCCCCCCCACCACTCCCCCGTCCCCCTCCCCGCCCCCACTGCCCCCCCCAAAAAAAAACAAAAAAAAAACAAAAACAACAACAACAAACAAACCAAAAAAAAAAAAAAAAAAAAAAAAAACAAAGCAACAACAACAACAACCCAGTACTTCCTTCAGTTCACAAGTAACCTGTGTGTTTTCTTCCTTCTCTCTCTCTCTCTCTCTCTCTCTCTCTCTCTCTCTCTTCATTCTTTCCTTCCTCCTTCCTTTCTTCCTTCTCTGCCTTTTTTTTTTTTTTTTTTTTCTCCCTTCCCTACCAGCTTCCTTTCCTGTCTATGTCCTTCGCGTACAAAGCTATTAGTCTCGACCTGGGCAGACAAAGGATTGGAGACTCTTGTTAACGTGGAATGGAAAAGGATTAGAAGTAGAGAATGATGCCGAAACCCACCATGTTATCCTTCGGTCGATATCTAGCCTACCGTCATTTTGGGTGTCCATGACTATAGAATAGAATAGAATGAAGAAAAAGAAGATAATTAAATCAAACCATAAGATGGAACAGCATTCATAAACGATATTATTTCAGCGTTAAAGAACTGTGAATATTACCTGTTTTTCGAATTTTGAATAATTATCATTTTGAAATTGTTTTCTTATGGCGGCGTAAATTGAACACAATGATCAAGTAGATGGATTTCGTCTTCCAATACAATACAACAACCACACAGTCTATTTTCTCATGAAATATGACCAATTTTTGTATCCAGATATCCAGGACAGGAACCAAAAGGGTCACTGATGCCGAAAACGGCCGTCCATCGCTCTCCGCAAACAGTGGCTCGACAGAGCATTGTGTGGGTATCCGAACTTCCAAACACCTGAGTAATAGACCGCTGTTTCGGTATCCGAATTCCCACAGAGTAGAGTGATAGACCGCGGTTTCAGTATCCGAATTCCGAATTCCCCCAGAGTAGAGTGATAGACCGCTATTTTGGTATCCGAATTCCCATCGAGTAGAGTGATAGACCGCTGTTTCAGTATCCGAATTCCAGCAGAGCAGAGTGATAGACCGCTGTTTCGGTATCCGAATTCCCACAGAGTAGAGTGATAGACCGCTGTTTCGGTATCCGAATTCCCACAGAGTAGAGTGATAGACCGCTGTTTCAGTATCCGAATTCCGAATTCCCACAGAGTAGAGTTATAGACCGTTGCTTCGATATCCGAATTCCCACAGAGTAGAGTGATAGACCGCTGTTTCGGTATCCGAATTCCCACAGAGTTGGGTGATAGACCGCTGTTTAGGTATCCGAATTCCAACAGAGTAGAGTGATAGACCGCTCTTTAGGTATCCGAATTCCCACAGAGTAGAGTGATAGACCGCTGTTTCAGTATCCGAATTCCGAATTCCCACAGAGTAGAGTGATAGACCGCGGTTTCAGTATCCGAATTCCGAATTCCCACAGAGTAGAGTTATAGACCGCGGTTTCAGTATCCGAATTCCCACAGAGTAGAGTGATAGACCGCTGTTTCGGTATCCGAATTCCCACAGAGTAGAGTGATAGACCGCTGTTTCGGTATCCGAATTCCCACAGAGTAGAGTGATAGACCGCTGTTTAGGTATCCGAATTCCCACAGAGTAGAGTGATAGACCGCGGTTTCAGTATCCGAATTCCGAATTCCCACAGAGTAGAGTAAAAGACCGCTGTTTAGGTATCAGAATTCCCACAGAGTTGGGTGATAGACCGCTGTTTAGGTATCCGAATTCCAACAGAGTAGAGTGATAGACCGCTGTTTAGGTATCCGAATTCCCACAGAGGAGGAGGAATTTTTGTTTAATGTCCCGTCACACATATCGGTGATTGAAGACATTTTGTTAAAGTATTTATGAATACACTTGAGTATTATCGGTTAGAAGGGGTGGGAGATGTGAATGAATGGATAGTTGGGGAAAAATAGGCAAATGAGGGTGAAATGAGGGTGAAATTTGAAAAAAAAAAATCTAAATACAATTACAGGAAATTAGTTAAAGGACTTCGTAAAAAAAGAAGTCGTTAAACTGACAAGCGAAACAATTGATAATGAATACAAAAAGTCAAAAACATCAACGTTCTCAGTCACTTGTGAAGACACACTTTCGTGTACATAAGGCTTCATCAAGCTACAGTCAAATATTATATGCTTAATTGTCAGGTTACTAGAGCA
>NC_134894.1:43199721-43319721 GCF_041734735.1 Babylonia areolata | reverse complement strand
GTGTGCGCGCGCGTGTGTGTCTGTGTGTGTACATGTATGTTTGTATGTATGTTTGTATGTATGCATGCATGCAAGCATGCACCCGCGCGCACGCCACACTTGCCGCGTCAGTGCGTATGTTCTGAGCATGCGTGACATGGACATGGGCTTGCGGTCAGTCAGAGATTCTGCACGCCGGCGCACCGGCTACTAATGTCCGGTGCCTTGACCTTGACCTCTCGGCCCTTCCGTCCGGCATCCGATTACATAATGGCGGTGACGGATGTGGTCGGACCGTGGAGACAGGGAGACGGGGGAGAAAATTAAACGGAGTGGCCGAGACAGAAATAGAGAGATGGATAGGGTTGATGGGAGATGCGGTTTGGGTGTAGGGAGGGAGGAGGGTGGAATGGAGGTGTGCAGGGTGGTGGGGCGGGGGGGGGGGGGGGGAGCTAGTGGTTCAGAGAGCCTGTGCTAGGGGGTGGGGCCGGAGCGGCCGGCCGGGGAAACTGATCAATAATGACAGCAGTGTGAGAGTTGGGATGCATTGGGGGAGGGGGGCGGGGGGCAGGGAGGGGGGTGAGGGGGGGGGGGACAGAGCTGGTAGAAGCTGGGTGAAAAAAGAGGGTGTATGTGGAAGAGGTGAAACATTAAAAAAAAAAATTTTTTTTTAAATGAATGGTACAAATTAACAGGTATTTCGTCGGTGTGTTCTACTGACTCTGGCGGGCAGCAAACAGCCAAACTTGCACTATCACAAGGCACACAACCTTTACTGAGACTGATAATTCGTGATTTGAAACAATACAACTGAATACAACACATTACCATACCATACCATATCGTATCATACCATACGCCCGTACCATACTATATTATAAATCAAATACTATACATCACAGTACAGTACCACACCGCAGTAATTCATGGGGTGACGAGGAGGGAGAAGGGGGTGGGCTTCATTACAGTACAGTACAGTACAGTATAGTACAGTACACAACAAAAGGGTCCGGACACAGGGGTTAATTTACGATTCAAGTTCTTGCCGTCCGTCATCAGCACGGTTTATAACGTTCCGCGCGCGCTCCGCGTGTGTGCGCGCGCACGTACACACACACACACACACACACACACACACACACACACACGTGCAAGTCTGGTCAGTCGATCCCGACACAGCACTGACGTGAAAAGCGAAACATACGTGCTGTGGAAGGTAAGAAGACCACGGCAACTGGCGTAAAAAGCCTTCGCTGTTGCTCTGTTTTCTTAACAAAACAAAAGAAAAAAAGCAAGAGAGACAGAGAGAGTGTGAGTGCGTGTGTAAAGCCTATGATACATTCTGAGGTCAATTTTTTTTATGCAAAGGACGAGAAGAAACTGAGTCTTAAGTCTCGGCCGACACACGGGAATAAAAGGAAGAAGTGTCCAACAACAACAACACACACACTGGCTCTCTCTCTCTCTCACACACACACACACACACACGCGGCACGTGCAAGTCCGGTCAGTTGAAACGCGGCACTGCACGTGAAAAGCCGAACGTACGTGCTGTGGAATGTGAGCAGACTGGCGACTGGTGTAAAAAGTTTCTTTTGTGGCCCTGAGGCTGAACACACACACACACACACACACACACGTGCAAGTCAGTTCCAGAGGCACAAAGAGTTCCAGTCACTGAGTCAATCACGGGGCTTTGCTGCCGTGCACGTCAAAGATGTTGAAACGTACGTGCTTTGGATGTAGGGGAAAACTGCGTGGCGACTGACCCTCGTGAAAAGTCTCCTCCGCAGGGACCCAGACGTTGACAGATATATATATATATATATATATATATTTTTTTTTTTTTTTTTTTTTAAATAATAGAAGACAACTGCGACAGTGTGTGTGTATGTGTGTGTGTGTGTGTGTGTGTGTGTGAATTGCCGATGACATATCCACAGGGCATATTCTGCCAGGTCGGTGGGGGGTGGGTTGTTTTTTCGGTTCACAGTGCACGTGTGGGCGAAAGGAGGCGGGGGGAGAGGGGGGGGGGCGATGGTGGAAGGTAGGGTGGGTGGGGCTGAAGGATATGGTGTGTGTCGGGGGGCGGGGGGGGGGGGGAGAGGAGCGGACAAATCTAAGGTTTCATGCTTTTTGTTTTTGGCACACACACACACACACACACACACACACTGACATACACTCACACACACACACCTGGATTTGTCCGCGTGCACACACACACACACACACAGACACACACACACACACAGACCCACACACACACGCACACACACACACACACACACACACACACATTGCTGCCTCGTCAGGGAGAAAATGGATTCTGGCAGAAACTGACTTGTAGAAGGTCTAATGGGTGAGATAAACAGGAGAGAGAGAGAGAGAGAGAGGGGGGGGGGGGGCAGAAAGAGAGAGACACAGCGACAGAGATCGAGAGACAAGGAGAGACAAAGAGACAGAGACAGACAGATTGAGGGGGATGTGGGGGGTGCGGAGAATAAGACATAGCCATAAACAGAGAGACACAAAGAGGAGGGGGAAGAGAACGAACGAATGAATGAATGGATTAGTTTATTCAATTTAAGGCCAAATCCTTGAAGGAATGTGAACAAATAAGTAAATTACACGCTAACAAGTATGAACAATCATGTCATCCACCAAGAGTATAATAAACACACACAAAAAACTGAAATATAGAATGAGTAAGTAATGACATTAGCATATTTCAGAATATAAAATAATCATAACTCGATAAGAACATTGTCTCTTTGTTCAAATACCTATATTCAAACAATGACCACGGTTCTGCAATCAAAGAAAAGAAAAGAGAACTGAGAAACTGACTAATTGATGTGCACATATTGTCCAGTTAAACGAAATAATCATCATAATGATGCCATGCATTGAAAGGAAAAAGAAGAACCGAGAAACCGACTTATTGATGTGCACGTATTATCCAGTTAAACGTGAAAAACAATCATCCAGTCAAATACGAAAGAATAATCATAAGGATGCCATGTATCGAAAGGAGCTGAATATCCTATACAACTAATACTACGATTAAATCACGGAATAGAACTCACAGATAAATAAAGATGAATGATCGTTTAGAACTACCATATTGACGTTACGTAGCAACCAGTTTCAAGGAGTAGCTTCCCTTGGCTAAACTGTCTATTTACAAAAAGAAACAAAAATGAACCATAATCCGTTAATAACATAGTGCAGTCATCAAACAGCAACAAGCATAATTTCTCTTCAAGCAATAAATTTAGATATTAAATTTAATTTTCTCTCCTTTTGAATGCATTGTAGAGATATCCCCCAAGATTTCTAATGGTAGAAATTCTTCTTGAAGCCAATAGCAACGTCAGTCTAAGTCGCTTCAACCAGTATGACACTTTGCATTTTTTTTTTTTTTTCTTTTTTTTTTTGCTGCCCCATCATCTGCACCGTTTCAGTGGCATTACTCCCACACCGCTCATTTGGATTCCCCCATACACGACCACACCCGGGTTCGTCCGTCAGTCGCAGTTCCAGCGTCGGCAGTCCACAGGGAACCATCGATGTTAGGTCGCCAGGAGGCCACACACCAGAAGAGACCCTGCACTGCTGCTGAGTCACTTCGGTGGTGTTCAGTGGTGCCTGTTTTGTTTTAATGTATTTAGGACACCACTACTAAGCCCCCTACTAAATGGCTTAGTCGCGGAGCCAGACTGAGTGAGCGTCCCTCCCAGAGTGGAAACCGCCACCACGTCCCTCAAACAACAGCCCCCCATGAATCTGCCGACACTGACGACATTGACAGGACTCACCCCAAGCACGGAAGTGGAGGGGTATCGAAACTGAGGTCACCATGACAGCAGGGCATGAAAGGCCACAGACTTTGAGACTATTTTGTTTATATTGATGATGATGAAGGAGGACGAGGAGGACGATGACGAAGACGATGTTGCTATGGAGGTCCATTTTGGTTTGGGACTGCGTGACAAGGCTGTACTCTACGCTTCCTGTCATAATGATATCCCGGCGTTAACCAGGCCCGAGAGATACAGACACTTGCAGTGTTGGTCAGGTAATTAGAGCAACGCACCCAAAGACGCATCCTTGAAGTGGATGACAGTCGACTGTGTGGTCCCAGTCTCCCCATTTAAGCCCACAGCACACTCAACTCTGGGTAGGAGCCGGCCACGGGCCGAAAAACCCACCTCCGCTGGGATTCGAACCCGCATCCTCCCAGCCGTCAGTCCGCGACGCTAACCACTTCGCCACGGCGGCTGGTGCATGCATCAAATTTTGTCTCATATCATCCAAAGCATTACAAGAAAGAACAGAATTGATTTGATTTTCTGAAGCAGACTGACAGAAAGACAGACAGACAGGCGGACAGACAGACGGACAGATGGACGGCCGGACAGACAGTAGCAGAGACAGAAGCAGAGAGTGAGTGAGTGAGTGAGTGAATGAGAGACAGACAGATAGACAGACAAAAGAGAGGAGGAATAAGAGGAAAAGAGAGAGACAGAGAGCGAGAGAGAAAGGGTGTGAAAAGTATGGACGGACAGAAAAAAAAAAGAAAAAAAAAAGCGAGACAGAGACAGAAACAGAGACGCCCGGACTGACAAATCAGTGTGAGATAGAAACAGAGACAGACAGAGGAAAAGAAGAGAGAGAGAGAGAGAGAGAGAGAGAGAGAGAGAGAGAGAGAGAGAGAGAGAGAGAAGAGAGAGAGGAGAGAGAGAGAGAGAGAGAGATTAAAGTGTTCGGTGGGGCAAGGGGGAACAGAAAAAAACCCCAGTCATCTGACAGGAGCGAAAGCCTGGCGATGTTGTGGGCAACACGTGAAAGATTCATGCCACAGGAAATGACTGCCACACTGAGGGTGGATGACAGCGTGTCATCGCTTCCTTGCGTGCGTGCGTGCGTGCGTGCGTGCGTGTGTGTGTGTGTGTGTGTGTGTGTGTGTGTGTGTGTGTGTGTGTGTGTGTGTGTGTGAGTGTACGTGCGTCTGGGTTTGCGTGTGTGGGTCCGTCTGTGTTTGTGTGTGGGTCTGTGTGTCTGCAGTGTGTCTCTGTATGTCCCTCTGTGTGTCTGTCTGTAAGTGTGTGCGTCAGTTGTGTACGGTGTGGTGTGGTGTGGTGTGGTGTGGTGTTATGTGGTGGGGATCTGTGTGTGTATTTTTATATGTGAGTGGGGGTGGAGGGTGCGCATATGTGTGATCGTCATTACTTCCCGGCTTGATTGAGTGTGTCAGTGTGTGTGTGTGTGTGTGTGTGTGTGTGTGTGTGTGTGTGTGTGTGTGTGTGTGTGTGTGTGTGTGTGCGTGCGTTTGTCAGTGTGTGTATGAGTGAAGTGTAGCTGCTATGTACATGTGTATGTTAAAACTGATGTATGCATGCATTGTGTGTGTGTGTGTGTGTGTGTGTGTGTGTGTGTGTGTGTGTGTGTGTGTGTGTGTTTGCGGTGTGTCTGTGTCTGTGTTTAGTTTGTTAGTCACATCGTTTTGGTGTGTGTACGTAACATCATGACTGTATATATGATATATGTATAATATGATAGTCAGTCGTGTCCGACTATGACCATCAGAACAGCAGAGGAGGCAACTGCTGTTCCGACTATTTGGGCTAGAATTTGATTATAGTGGAGAGCGTCTTGCCCAAGTACATCCCCACTCTCTCGGCCAAGAGGGTTTAAGGACAGTTGGCGTTGGGATAGTTCCCGAAGGCCAACTAGCCCACAAGGCTGCAGCACTAAGAAGCCAGTGCAATTTTGCCTCCTAGTTTGAGAGTCATAGTCCTTCACACAAAAAGACTAAGCTGTAAATACAACATCATGACTACTGATTGATGTAATGTGTTATGTAAACAAAACTGCTTTTGTAAAGCACATAGAGCAGATTTCTGGATAGTGTACTATATAAGTATCCAGTAGTAGTAGTAGTATTGGAGTGTTGACAACACGTAGGATGTGGTTGAAGTTAAATCAGTGATCATCTCACTGAAGTCGACAATGGCGAGGTCGACCTAAGATAGTGAAAGTCAATCAACCGACCATGACAAAAGTTCTAATTATATTAGCTTTCATCGAGATAGCAAAAGAAAAGCTGCAATTCTTCCAGTCTTTCTCGTACTGTTTTTCATTCATTCCTTCCGTCCTTCACTCTTTCATTCGTGTGTCACGCTGCCAGCAGTGATCGTTGCATGGGAAACAACCATTGTTTTACTGACTCGCATCACAGGTACTGATCGAGTTATTTACCCTGCACAGAGAAATAACGCATACCTGTAACCTCTCAGAAATTTTGTTCCAGAATCAATGAGGTGGGGGGGGGGGGAGGGGAGAGGACAAGGCATTTGAAGAAAGATATTCAATGTTAAGCCTCTGCAGGCATCCGTGACCAATGTTTTGACGTAAAACACACCCAAATGAGCGTGTTTGTTTCGCTGACAAAGCCCACGCGGAAATATTTTGCTGTGTTCAGTGTTACATCGCCCCCCTAAGTAAAACTCGACAGAGCAACGCCCGTGTGTGTTTGTGTGTGTGTGTGTGCGCGCGTGCAGTGATATAAAATGGTGTGTCTGCGATGGTCAGTGCCACACACATTTGACTTGAAACACTGACACGCACTCAATGACTCACGCTGGTATGCACATACTCCGTCTCGGACACACACACACACACGCACAGTTATGTGCGCGCATCTATACAGGAGAGAGAGAGAGAGAGTGTGTGTGTGTGTGTGTGTGTGTGAAGGGCCCGTCAAAGAGACACATACGAAACCAGGCACTTAATCTTTGATGTGTGTGTGTCGTGTGACGGCTGAAAGCCGCACGCTCATGTTAGGTATCTCAATCTGTCCGACAACAGCACGGACGCCCCAACTGAACAGTACCCGGCAAAGTTTTGGTTTCGGTTTTCACCTGGCCAACACAAGACGGTCGTTGTTGTTTTGATCAGGTCAGTCGATCTATGGTTCTCAAGCTGTCTGTGAGCGAAATACAGTTATTGTTTATCTGTAAGTTGTTGATCAAAGTCTTGTGTATATTTAGATTCAGCTTCTTACGTCTGTCGCTGGCTCCAACCCTGGTCTTCAAGTTAGCGACGAACGACAAAAGAATTATTTATGAGGTTGTCGGATACTTCCTGTTGATCAGGTATCAGTAAAGGGCTAACGCTAGCTTTGTGTTCTGCAGTATCAGCTCACATAGCTTATTTCAGTATCGTCTAGCTTAATTTGCGGTAAATATGTAACCACCGCAAGTTAGATTTAGTGGTTTAACTTGAATTTGGATACTTTATTGTTTTGTGCCGAGAGTAGTATTGATCGACTTTGCTCCAGGAATTAAGTTAACTGTTTTCTGAGAAATGTACAAGTATAGTCCAACTAACAAACGGAGAACAAGAAAGAAGTGTATATAGCCGACTAGGCTCCAGCAACGTAAACCACCAAAGTCAAAGAAGGAAACAACTTTCACTGAACAGTATACCACTAAACAGGTACGTTCGTTTAGTCAATCACCAATCAACCCGGACTGTCTTTATTTGCCTGAGTATCTGCCCATCTGTATGTCTGCTGGTCTGCTTTTGATGTTTATTTAATTATCTCTATCTGAGTCCTTCTATACCTGTCCATCTGCCTCACTGTCTATTTGTCTATATCTGTTCGTCGTATATGTCTGTCTACATAACATACACATCATTCAGCAATTACACTCCCTAGCTTCAGATAAAAAAAACTCACATGGTCATACTGCCCGGGACATGCAGGAGTTAAGGGAAATGAGCGAGCTGACAGATGCTGGTAACGCAACACCAACGAGCGGCCTACATCTAGGAAAATCGGAAATCCTCAGAAAAATCAAAGAATATCAAAAAGAACAGGTACAAGGCCATCACACCATCGATCGCCTCAAAGAAATAAAAGCAGAGAGCGGGAGCGGCCGTAAGTCTAACATGAAAGGTAGAGCACGATGCTTTGCAAATCAAACAAATATCAGCATCTTTTCCAAACCAACATTGCACAAATTTCTTCAAAACGGAACAGAGTCTCTGTGGGCTTTTCCAAATACAGTAGACTGAGCAACACACTAGACGCCACATTCTTGGCATCAGAGATCTTTTCACATCCCTCTTGCGGCCAATCAGTGGCAGCCTCTGTGCGTGTGTGTATGTGTGTGTTTTTGTGTATGTGTGGGTCTGTGTTTTTGAGTGCTTTTGTGCATGCGTGAGAGTGTAAGTGTACACAAGTGTCAGGAGAGTTCTGTGCATGTGTGTGTGTGTGTGTTGTGTGTGTGTGTGAGGGGAAGGTGGGGGTGCAGGGAGGAGGTGAGATAGAGGATGAGGTATGTGAGTGTATGCATGCCTACACTGTGGGAGCATCAGGATATTGGAACGTATATATTATATATATATCTTTGTATATATGTGTGTGGGGTTGGGGGTGGGAGATATGGGCGTGTGTGTGTGTGCTTGTACAAGTAAGTGTTCATCTGTGTGTGTGAGTGTGTGTGTGTGTGCGTGTGCGTGTTTGTGTGTGTGTGTGTGTGTGCCGTGGAAGCTGCGATACATAGACTAGAAACTCCGAGTGTGTGGAGGAGGGGGTAGAGGAGGTGCAGGGAAATTTGTGGTGTGTGTGTGTGTGTGTGTGTGTGTGTGTGTGTTGGAGCTCATGTACGTTTATATGTATTTGACTGTGCTTTCATATCTATGAAACTGCGTTTTGGGGGCATATCTGTTATGCATGTGTGGGTGTATGTGTGAATGTGTGTCTTCATGTTTTATACTTATTTGCTTATTTATCATCATTGTTGTCTTATTTATTTAATTATTTATTTATTGTTATTATTATTTTATCATTATTTTCATTACTACTACCTTTTTTTTCATCATAATTATTATTTATTTATTTATGTATGTACGCTTATATATATATATATATATTTTTTTTTTTCAAGGCCTGACTAAGCGCGTTGGGTTACGCTGCTGGTCAGGCATTTGCTTGGCAGATGTGGTGTAGCGTATATGGATTTGTCTGAATGCAGTGACGCCTCCTTGAGCTACTGATACTGATACTGAAGACTCCCTAGCTGTTATATCAGTAATATCTTGCCTGTTGTTGTCAATCTGAATTATTATTATATCTATACTAGGTTTGTGCATTATTCCAATTCCTTCCATATTACCTTCCATGCATTCTGTGTACCTGTGATGCATATTTCTCAGATGACTGCTGGTATCTCTTTCATCTATATATGTGAATGTGAACTATATTTTGAGACAACTATTCCATCCCTCTCTCTCTTAATCTCTCTCTCTCTCTATTTTTTCCGTTTTCTCATCCACTCTCTCTTCCACTGAAAATTAAATCTATATAATGATCGAGGCTTTGTTAACTTTTTTTTTTAATCATGGACATGTGGCTTTGCTTCTCATTGGTATGAAACAATTGAATTCAAAATTGTAACCACCATTCAACATCACATCCAAAAGATTTTGGTTCCGCTTCTAAGGTTTGATCTGTTCAAGTCCAGTCTTTCCAATAAACTTGTGAGTTGTAATGTGGAATGAAATATTAACTAGTCTCAAAGTACACATGTGCATATCTTATAAAAAAAAAAAAAATCAAAAAAAATCTGTGAACGTTCAATACCTTATGAACACACACACATATATCAATTTTATTTTCCAGAAATTTTATGATTATCAATAGTGTGAGAACGTGTGTCTTTCTCCATCTCTCTTTATTATTATTATCATTACTACTACCTTTTTTTAATATCATAATTATTATTTATTTATTTATTTATTTATTTATTTATGTAAGCTTATCTATTATTTATTCACCTTTTTTTTTTCTCAAGGCCTGACTAAGCGCGTTGGGTTACGCTGCTGGTCAGGCATCTGCTTGGCAGATGTGGTGTAGCGTATATGGATTTGTCCGAATGCAGTGACGCCTCCTTGAGCTACTGAAACTGAAACTGAAATCTCCTACATCTGTTAGTTTGCCTGTAGCTGTCTTTTTCTTTACCCAGCCCACATTATTTTTGTTCTTTGCTCTTATTCTTGATTCTTACTCCCTCTTCAATGTATACTTTGTACATCAGTAACATATCTTTGTTATGTATACAAATGCTTATGAAAAAAAAAAAAAAGTTATATATAATCAATCTCTCTCTCTCTCTCTCTTCTTTTCTTTTTTTTTTTTTTTTTTTCTTTTTGGTATTTTCTTTGAAGTGATGAAGTGATACAATGTACATATATAATTATGGTGACATTGTTACCAATCTTTGTTTAACTGCAATGTTTAACATTTACATAATAAAGATTATTGTAATCTGTTGAGGTGAAAAAGTTACCCCCTCGTGAAAAGACCTTTGTAGGCAATGACAATAAAACATTTCAAGTTTCAAGTTTCTCTCTCTCTCTCTCTCTCCCCCCTCTCTCTCTCTCTCTGTATGTATATATATATATATAATATAAAATTATATATATATATATATATATATATATATTGTGTGTGTGTGTACATAAATGCTTGTGAATATATACATATATTTTTATTTTTTATTTTTATTATATATCTATAATTTCTGTCCCTATATCTATCAATCTGTCTATCTATCTAGATATCTGTCTATCTATATAATGATATGTTATGTACATGCTATGTTACATTTCATCCAGTTTGCAATCATGGATGATTTTCTCCTGTATTTTTCTTATCTTCCTTTGAATTTTTGCTCAGATGTTAGAAAAGCATATTTTGTTTATTCATTTACCCCCTTTTGTTGGGGGGGGGGGGGGGGGGGGGGGGGCAGTATCTCATTCTTCTTTAGTCAGGCAGTGTTGGAAATGTCCATATTCAAAATAATTCATGTATCCATTATTTGTTATGTATCTGTATGTTGTATTTATATAATATTCTTTCTTTTTTTCTTTCTTTCAGTTTTCCCACTTGCTTTTGAGGTATTTACTCTGCACTTCATCTGGTGTTGAAAAAAAAAAGCATAATGTGTCTATATATATGGCCTATACATAAACGTATATTGAATAGAGCAGGCCTTTAGAGTCTATCATAGGTTTGTGTAAAACATCAACTTGAAATAAACAAATAAATGAATACATGAAAATAATAGTAAAGTGAAAGATACATGGAAGGAAAATGAGGTAAACATAAAGAGAGAGAGAGAGAGAGAGAGAGATGTCAGTCTGCCTGTATGTCTTTCTTATTGATATGAAGTTCTTTGAAACACGCTTGGACTTTTTTCAATAACATGTTTTATGGTTTTTGTCATGTACTGTATGTAGTAGACATTTTCTTTGTCGTTGTCATTATTTTAACCTTGGACACTATAATCGGTGGTCGATGAAATATGTATCTAATTATAGAAACGGATTTTTCCGTTTTATCAGAAATCCCCGCGACTCGTTTCTGATTGTGAAGAACGTTCGAGCGCAACCATCTTAACCTTTGTAGTCGGTTGTTCTTGATTTCTTTAAAGTCTGACACCATAAGTAATAAGTACTGTGGTAAAGTCCTGTTTTAACAACCTAAATTCAGGATCCATTACCAACAGCAATTTTTGTGCATGTATGAAACAATATTATCATCAGCAGTTGCGGATCGCCGACGAAAGCTACGCAAGTGAGTAGCCTTCTTTGACTGAGAGATCGGTTTAACTTGGTAGTCATTAAATATTACCATCAATAGATGTTGTAACCGATTTTCAGTGGATTTCGACTCTTATTTTGTGCGTTAGTTTACTCAGTTTCGATGCTGATTCTGTCGTTAAACTCAGCATTGTGCAACCATCTTGCTTTTTTCCTTATGTGGTCCCACAAACCATGAAAATGTAACCAACAGGTGGAATAATTTAGGACGCTAGGATAGGACATGAAATAAATACCGTACACACACGCACACATGCACGAGCGTACGTATGTGTGTGCATCTAAGAGTGTGAAACAGACTTTGAACTGCTTTTTGCGTTTCATTATTATACTTGCAGACACTGAGAACTTAAAGATAAAAATTAAGATAGGGGGAAAAAAAATCGATGGCGTTGACAGGTCAACAATAGTCAATGATGACGGCTGACCTTCCAAATTGAAGATTAAAGACAGTTCCAGTTTTGTCGAAAATATTGCCATAAACAAAGAACGCAATGCTACTCGATCAACACTATTATTAGTAGAACGGAGTGTGCCATTTTCTAGTCATCGGTATTTTCCGTTCTCTCTCTCTCTCTTCAAATGCCCTGTCTGTACTTCAATAGTGTGTGTGTGTGTGTGTGTGTGTGTCTAAACAGGAGAGCTCAGTGTGCACGCAGTCTGACTGGGAACAACAACAAAACGTGTTCTTCTTAAACTTCTGTGACACTGGCAAAACCCAATTAAGATACCTGATTTGAGAGTGGGTAAGACAAAGTGTTGAACAAAATTTAGGCAGGTTCTTTAAATGAACACACCAGCCTGTTTTGATATCAAATAAAAGGCAGAAAAAGAAAACTGTACAAGTTTCCTCTCCGGGATCAAGATGAACACTTAGGGGCTTAAACATTTCTGAGGGCAGAACAAACAGTAAAAGCTGTTGCTGAGACAATTTCATGGGACAACAAAGTTCCACAGACAGTAGTACACCCTCCGTTGATTTCCCATACACAGTGGAAGCAACCGACAAAAGCATGGCAGATTCCAGTTTTTCAAACATCACTGGTGATGCATCTCCCAGTGAGGTTCAGCCCATCAGCATTCCTGTTCCTCAAAATGAAAAAGACCAGACCGAAACAGGACAGGGAATTCAACAAGTTTCAAGCAGAACATCTAGTGGAGACAAAACAGAGGGTGGGGTCACCTCATCTGGATATGACTTAAATCAGGAGGCAGCTGGCTTGTCAGATGAAAGGCATGACATTTCCAGCTATGGACAAGCTGTAGGTACAGACACGAGCGAGCCAGAAGAAGCATGCATGTCAAGTCAATTTTCTGTGAAGGAGCTTGTGAAAAAATTTCAAATCTCTGGAGAGTCAATTTCATCTTCTATGGTGAGGGTGGCACTCAAATCACAGTCTTTGGATAACATTGTGATGGAAGGCCAAAAAGTGGAGAAAAACAAGAAAGAAGAAGAAAGAGATATGGAAGTATACACCAGACATGAAAGCCTGCCATCCGACATGTCCTTCATCATACTTGACAGTTCTCCAGAGACAGGACTATCACCCAGGTCCTCCATGTCACCAGCTGACGATGAACCAAAATTGCAGAATTATGTTCGTGGACAAAAAGAACAGTCTGTGACCAGAACAGTCTCTGGCATCCCTCATTATGCTTATGAAGAAAATCCAACACAACTTAAAAAGTCAGATAATTTACATACATCTTTTGCGGAGTTACAGCTATCCAGTGTGCAGTCTCCTCAACCCATTTTTGATGCAGCACAGAACCAGAGTGTGCAAGCCCCAAATTCTGCTGGTGCTTTTCGACCCATACCTCAGCAGCCTCATTCTGTGGTACTTCAGGAGCATCTCCCAAACCAATCACCTCCCCACTTTCAGCAGCAACGTCGGTATCAACAAAACATTCAGACAACATCTGACCAGACACGTTGGGCTATACCAGGAATGCGACGGAGCTGGTATGGAGAAACTGCAGCGAGTCCGCAGCAGAACTGGCAGGCAATTGCAGCCCATCAGCTTCACAGCCAGCATGCTTATCACCAGCATCCTTATCACACTGCTAATCCTTCCCCGCAATCTTCCCACTATCATCAAGAAAGACACTCACAGCAGGGTAGACCACAAAACCAGGGAACGAGTTTTATGCAAGGGCGTCTGGCAGAAGGAAGAAGCAATCAGTCATTCACTTCAGGCCAGTTTAAAGGACCTGTCGCCTATGTCACTCCATCGTCCATTGGGAGGCAAGCAGCACGAACGCCCACAAGCCAAGTCGCAGTGCCCACCACCCCACACAAAACAAAAAATGGTGAGAGAAAATTGAGCACATTATTAATTGTTTTGTGTCTAGTAGCCAAGTAGTGTTCTGGGATATATGTTTCTGTGTTGCATTGTGCATGTGTTGATTTGCATCGCATCACATTGTTCTTTTTTCTCTTTGTGTGTGTGTGTGTGTGTGTGTGTGTGTGTGTGTGTGTGTGTGCAGCATTGAACTGGGTTCCATTGTCATGTCCCATCATACATCTAATTGTCACAATGCATAATGTCCGATGCTACCCCATTCTATCATTATTATTCTGCAAACCAGTGCACCGTATTGCATTTCACTGACTTGAAATATGCAAGTGAACAAAGCCATTGTGCCAATGTTTTATATGGCTATTTTTGCTTTTTCAGATTATGCATAAGACAACAAACAATTAAAATAAATTCTAAATGTGCTTTTGCATGTTTTTGGGTTATTTTTTTGTTGTTTTTTGTTTTTGTTGTTTATGTTTGTTTCCACTTTCACTTTGTTTAGATTTCATTCATATCAAACACACTGAGATATGCAACACTATTTGTTTTTTGTCATTTTTAAGCAACACAGTACATTAGTAGACAACTGAATCAATGATTTCTACAATGTGCTGTGTTTTCTGACACAAGTTGAAAAAGCTAATAACCAGATGCAAAAGAAAAGTGTGGTGCAAGACAAAACAACAACAACAACAAACAAACAAAACAATAAATGCACTGCCCTGTACATGGAAATAGAAATGTTGCTTATTTTGGCATCCAAGATCACAATTTAAGAAGGTATTAAAAAAAAAAAATCCTTTAAAATGTGTCATGGAACTTGATAATGATCCCACAGCTAGGTCTTGATTGTGACAAGACTTAGACAGTTCAGACAACATGAGAACTTCAGACATATCTTGATGTGGTGGTGCAAAAAAAAAAAAAAAAAAAAAAAAAAAAAAGGGGGGGTGTACTTTACCCTACTTTTGGTGCTAAGTCCAGTCTTTATAGAATTTGACAACAATATCAGTTAACAGCTTAACCTAGGATTTCACCTTATTTCTGATATGAAATCAGTTGGCGCATGGACAACAAATAAGTCATCTTGATTTCAATTCTTCACCATCGACTCTTGCTTCAGAACTGGCGTTAGCTGAACATCAGCGGCAGCAACCCCAGAAGAAGAGCAAGCTGCTTCAGATGCAGGCCTCACCCAAACACCAGCCTGCAGAAGACATCGACAGAACAGTGCAGGTTTCCGGGGGAGATGTTGCCATGAATGAAGAGCTGATGAAACTGTACTTTGAGAACACCCGCTCATCTGGAGGAGGGCCCATCTTCAGAACAGAAGTGAAAGAAGATGCTAAGGTGACCCTCATCACATTTGAAGAGCAGACAGGTGAGAACATAATATGACAGGAACAAAACTACTTAACCCCTCATCATGTTTTACGAGCAAACAGATAAGAAATTAATCTGACAGGGACAAAACTACTTAACCCCCCTCCCTTCTCTCTTCCCCCCCCCCTCCCCCCACCTCCCTCCTCCCCCTTTTTTTTCCTGTGAGAAGTTTCAGTTCAAAAGGTCATGGACCATAATTATTATCCATGTGGTTTAGAAATTGAACCTGACAAAAACAGGAATACACCATCAAAGAGAGAAATCAGCTGACTGAAATAGGAATCCATTTTTATATTGAAAATTCTTGACTGAGAAAATCACAACACTGAAAAACAAAAACAAAAACAAAATCAAATAACAAACAAACAGAAAAAGCATACAATGATATGAGATCAGCACAGAGATTTTATTTAACAGTATAATCATCAGTGATAATATTATTTCTTCAAGAATATTTCAGTTTCATATGGAAAAAACTACTCTGTTGTTTTTTTTTATAGATAAGTTGACAAAGACATAAAAAATGTATTCAGTTTGATATCAGGAGACAAGTATACACACAACCATTTGAAGACAGGCACTATGTACTTTCTATGCTCATATGTGCTGGCACACACACATGTATGCACAAACACACACACACACACACACACACACACACACACACACGAATGCACGCATGCACGCACGCACGCACGCACTCACACATTGTAACAAAGATGATGATGATGCTGACATTGTTAATGAAGATGATGTACATCTTTCACTTCAGCTGCTGAACGAGTGCTTAACAGGTCTCACACTGTCTCCAACACCAAGTTGAGCGTCACTCCTTACAAGCCAAAGGATGCCACTGCCTGCACAAAGATCAGAGTGAAAGGGTTGACTTCAAAGGTCTCTGAGCAGCTGCTTCAATTGTACTTTGAAAAATGGGGCCAAACTGACGTAGTGGACGTTCATATGTTTGCACACATAGGAGAGGCAGTTGTGGAATTTGATAATCCGGCAGGTATGTTCAGTGTTAAGACGTTGGCTGTTAAATCTTCGTGTGTGTGTGTGTGTGTGTGTGAGTGAGAGAGAGAGAGAGAGAGAGAGTGTGTGTGTATGTGTGAGTGAGAGTGTAAGTGTGTGTGAGTGAGTGAGTGAGTGAGTGTGTGTGTGTGTGTGTGTGTGTGTGTGTGTGTGTGTGTGTGCATATGTTTGCACATGCATATAAGTGTAGATCCAGTACTTTTGCATGTTTGTAAATCTTTTTGGACTTAAACATTTCTTTTTCTTGTTCTTCCTGTGCCTGCCCTGTCATTTTGATTTCTCCTTGTCTTCTCAGTCTGTTGATAGACAAAGTTTCTTGATAAACTGCCCACTGTTCCTAAATATTTCAGCCCTGCAAACTGTCTTGGCCCAAAGTCATACAGTAGGAGGCAGGTCTGTGACGGTGACCCCGGAAATCACCCACAAGGCCACTCCTGCCAGCCCAGCCACCAGCATAACTTCCAGCACTCCTGCTGGCGGAACCCAAGGCCATCCCATGCCCACACCACAGACATACACGGTGGAGGTTCAAGGCCTAGCGCCTGTCACCACAAAAGACACAGTCATGTGGTACTTTGAGAACAAGCGTCGGTCAGGCGGGGGAGTCATTGATGACCTGCAGTACGTGGAGGGATCGGGTGTGGCCAGTGTCACTTTCAGGGACGCGGAAGGTGAGTGATGAATGAATTAATGAATGAACTTCATTCTTTTAGGGGACGTGAAAATGTTCACATTTAGGTTATGTGCTCACAGTGACACCAGTACTTTTCCCTTTATCAGGCCTGTTTTATTACTTTATACAGTGATGTATTGCAGTACAGATTTGCATTATAGTAAGCGAGCCGTTACTCTTTCCCTTACTTCCTTGGCTGCCTGGTAGTGCCCAAGCCCACTCACTGACTTGGACCGGGTGGGAGGGCATGAAACAGGGCAGACACACAAACAAGCTGAGATGCTTTATTACCCTGGAACACACTAAAGGACTCACCATGATTTGAGTTCAGCTGCACTGCCTGGTGTTGTATTAAAAGTGAAGCATGTTGAGTTCTGTTGCATTTTGTTGGGTCTTGACATCCCCCCCCACCCCCCGCCCCCCTCCACACACCCCCTCCTATCAACCACCTTCGTCCTGCATCACCTGTTATCAAGAGAGAAGCTGCATGATTGGTACCTCTCATCAGACAATAATTAATTTCACAGAGAGCAGACATTGATACCAGACGGTTGGATTATCTCTCTTGAGGCTCTTACATGAGGAAGATTAAGGCATGGCCTCTACTGTTGGCATCCGTGTTGTGTCCGTTGTCCATCACACAGACATAAGTGAAACATTTGATATATCTTATGGAACAGGATTGTGGATCCAGTGTACTATAACTACCGATCAAAGTATGCAGTTTGCTAGAGAGAAAACTAATGTTACTTCGTGTCTTACCAAACTTCTGTCACAATCTGTTGCCAGTTTCTTGTACAATAAAGTAAGGAGTTAGGCTGGTGTCAGTTTTGTGTTTATTTTGTATGCAATAGATTTGTTTTTAGGGTTGAACAGAGGCTGTATTTAGTACTTAAGTGAAAGACATAATGGCTGTGTAGTTCATGCTAGTGGTTGAGGTTCTTTTGTAGTCCACTCAGAAAGTTGTTTTTTTTATGAAGCACTTTCTGTGATTCTGCAGCATGTTTCATGAAAGTCAGGCATGGGTTCCATGGTTTGAATCATGGTGCTCAGCATTCAGTGGCTTAACAATGCAGATTTTTTTTTTTTTTTTTTATCTCATAAGTCATCATATTGTAGCCGTGTTACCTGAGTGGTTATTCAAGGGTACGGTACAAAAGAACTAAACTAAATGATGATTTACTGAATTAAAGGATAGACAAAAATTCCCGCGCACAGGCCAGGAACGTATAGAGGCCAGTCACAAATGGGTTTTTCTATTGTTTTATTTACAATAGTTATGTAGAGAAGAACTAAGAAGAAGAAATAATAAGAGAATATAAGAAAGAGAAGAAGAAATAATGAGAAGACTAAGAAGAGAAGACAGTGCCTGGAATGACACAAACAAATGTCATAAGCACAACATGTCGGCACAAGTGAATAGTAAAGCACATGTATACATATTACATGGAAAGACTATCACTCAGGTTTGGGATATGCAACAACATAATGCATATGTGTGAAGACCAAACGCTGACATCAAATGACATTTCTAATACATTTAAATAGCGCAGTTAAAGTGATTAAAGCAATGCTGACTTGGTGAAAGTACACTGACAGTATAGATTAGATAAAGCTTATACTGTGTCAAAGTGACTCAAATGAATCAGTTTATCATGTAGCACTATACTGGAGTAAGCAGTACAGGAGAGAGCATGATAACTAAATTACAATTAACAGACTGATACATATCAAGTGGTTTTAACCAATAACTGATATTAATCAAACACTATCTTGTAATCACCACAACAGAATACTACACGCATCTTAGAGTACTGTACTCAGTGAAACACTAACCTTCATCATTGACAGCAAATGAGAAAGAACGCATCATATGCACCCACTAGAATATTCTCAAACAAACTATTAGTGTCCAGAGACGTCACTGACTGTGACGTTAAGAAGAATCAAATGGAACACTGCTCCAAGCATATGACGACATGGCCATTATTTAGATCAATCATAGCCGAGCTGTGACTAACATGTCAAAGCAATAACTGAACATACTCATATGAACACAAGTACTGTGTCGAACAATACAATTTACAAATCAACACATTCTACACACTAGTACTTACAGTGATACGTAGCGAGGTGTCAGCCATTGTGAGAACACACACGACACACACTCACACTGCCCGCGACGCAGCAAGAGAGAGAGAGAGAGAGAGCAGCTCTGGTCAGATTACTGACCAGGTATGAAATGACCACTCATCACTCACTGTGCCAATTTATGCAGGTTAAGCGGACTACAAAGACAGTCATGTGTGCTGCGAACAGATCGACCCTATTCAGGCCAAATCTGACAACAACTGTGTTTCTTACAAGGTGTTCAGTGACAGATTTCTAAATGATTCCTGAACCGATTTATGTCGGATAAGTTGCAAGAGAAAGAGCTCAACACCTACTTTAAAATGAGTATAAAATGAAGTGTTGATTATTTAAGATGAATTTATAATCTTAATTTAAGTCACCTGAACAGGGTCAGTTTTAACGAGCTTGTCGCTGAAAATTACAAACTGCGTTTAATCAGTTTAACGTAGGCAAACACAAATGGAATAGACTTAAAGATGGGATTGCGACAATTCTGCCAGTATATAATACTTGTAGTCTACTGATCCGACAAAAGACATATTAATTAAATATGGTAGTGCAGAAACACAGATTCCAGCTCAGCCAATAGCATACCGCGACACTGGTCGAACAGTGAATGTGTGGCAAGAAGGACAGAATGACGTAAGCGGCTTTTGCATTCAAACCGCAGGGAAGGTGTCACACATAATATGCGTGGGCTGTTAGTTGCGAAAACTGTCGTCTGCTATTGTGTGTGCATGAAGCATTATCTGAAGCCTAAGAGCGCTGTCTGAAGCAGTTTGTAGCTTGAAGCCTAAGAGCGCTGTCTGAAGCAGGCTGTGTAGCTAAGCGCTTGGCTACATCATAAAAGACAGATATGCTAATGTCTGCCTCACTGAAGACTCTCTTTGTGTGTGCACATTTGTGGAAGATCAAATATAGCCTGTTCAAGATCCCATGGTCTCTAAAAAGGTTGGTTACATATGAAAAAATGACCACACCCCGTATGCCCCACATCAAAATTCAAGTGCATTGCTGTGTAATTAGCATTGTAACCATGGATATATACATGTAGATCACTTACAATTGCAAGTGACATGGTAGTTGTAGCTCTTGAACCTTGAAGAAATTTTCAACATTGTCCAAAACTTTTAGGAAAACAAGCTGGCATGCCAAAATTCTTTCCTCAAACTGTTGACAATGAACAGTGATCAATATGACATACGTGATCATTTCCAATAAACTTCAAGCCTATACTGATCAAATCTGCTCTAAAAAAAAAAAATAAAAAATTTTTTTTTTTAAAATCAGGTCCCATAGTTTTTGATGTGTACTTCACACACACACACACAGACACACACACAGACACAAACACACACATGCACGCACGCCTCTACGCATCCATACACGCACGTTCGAGCGCGCGCACACACACACACACCATGCATGCACGCTCGCGTGCGCGCACGCGCACACACACACAGTCACACACACACACTTCTTTCCTCTTCATCACCCAGCTACCTGTGGGCTTAATATGAAATATGGTCTGACCCTATCCAGCGATGACTCGAGTGCTGCAGCAACAACACCGAATTGACAATAAGATCCTAAGAGTGAGCAGAGCCTTGCCACAACAGTCATCAAGGTCAGCAGGTTCTGCAGGCACTGCTGCTGTGTCGGCATCAACAGGACTCACCACAGTGAGCGTTCGAGGCCTGCCTTCCTCGACGAGCACGGATGCCTTGATGTGTTATTTTGAGAATAAGCGGTCTGGAGGAGGTGATGTGAAGGAAATTCACCTGGATAAACGGAGTGGTGTTTTCTTCGTCACTTTTGAAGAGCAAGAAGGTTGGTATGCGTTTAAGTTTCCTTGTCTGCTGCGAGAGTTTTTGTCTGTTTCCTTCTTTTTTGCTTTTTTTTTTCACTCTTTTTTTCTTTCTTGATTCCTTTTTTCTTTTCTTTGCTTTTTTCTCTCTCTGTCTATGTTTTGTCTGTTTGCACAGACAGATTCACACATTTACTGGGATGAATACCAGAATACATATGAAGTTATAAACAAAAACAAAGGCATATACATGCACACCCCCAAGCATACCAGTGTAAATATGCATGTAAGCACATATATTTGCATGTATGTGTGTATATACACAGACACACAGATCCATTGAAATGCACATTTCACATATGCAAGTTTCATACAAAATTGCTGTTAAGTTTTGTTGTTGTTTTTTCTTCTTTTTTGAAGTAACAAATATTTTCAAACACAAACACATTGATAAGTACACACATGCACACACATTTTCTCCACTGGTTGCCTCTTTATTGAGTTTCCCCTGCCCCCAGTTTTGTCCCCCTTCAAGCTCACCTTTCCAGTACCCGGTGTTGTTTTTCCCCAGTTGCTGCAAGAGTAGCTGCACGTTCTCACATCTTTCAAGATCAGACGATGGATGTTCGTCTGGAAGAGCCACCACAGCCATACACGGACCGAATCCTGCTGACCAACTTGCCTGCTGTGAGGACCACGGATGAGCTGAAGTATTTTGTGGAGGCCAAAACCCAGGTCTCTGTCAGCTCCATTCTCTTTGGGGATTCTGGGGACGTGGCGGTCATCATGTTTGAGTCTCACATTGGTAAGTAGTAAACTGGAACGCTTCGCTTCGCCTTTAAAATGTGCAGACAGACCTCAAACTGACCAACAGCAAAGGTAGTTGTGATAGGAGCTTCAGCAGCAACAGTTTTAGAAGTTGCCACGGCAATGGCAGCAGCGGTTGTAGAAATAGCAGCGGTTGTAGAAGTAGCCACGGCAATGGCAGCAGCGGTTGTAGAAGTAGCCATGGCAATGGCAGCAGCGGTTGTAGAAGTAGCCACGGCAATGGCAGCAGCGGTTGTAGAAATAGCAGCGGTTGTAGAAGTAGCTACGGCAGTGGCAGCAGCAGTTGTAGAAGTAGCCAATGGTTGTAGAAGTAGCAGCGGTTGTAGAAGTAGCCATGGCAATGGCAGCAGTGGTTGTAGAAGTAGCCACGGCAATGGCAGCAGCGGTTGTAGAAGTAGCCACGGCAATGGCAGCAGCGGTTGTAGAAGTAGCCATGGCAGTGGCAGCAGCGGCTGTAGAAGTAGCCACGGCGATGGCAGCAGCGGTTGTAGACGTAGCCATGGCAGTGGCAGCAGCGGTTGTAGAAGTAGCCACGGCAATGGCAGCAGCGGTTGTAGACGTAGCCATGGCAATGGCAGCAGCGGTTGTAGACGTAGCCATGGCAGTGGCAGCAGCGGTTGTAGATGTAGCCACGGCAATGGCAGCAGCGGTTGTAGACGTAGCCATGGCAGTGGCAGCAGCGGTTGTAGAAGTAGCCACGGCAATGGCAGCAGCAGTTGTAGAAGTAGCCATGGCAATGGCAGCAGCAGGTTGTAGAAGTAGCCATGGCAATGGCAGCAGCGGTTGTAGAAGTAGCCATGGCAATGGCAGCAGCAGCTGTGGTTGTCATGAAATGTAGCAGAAGTACGTAAATGGCTGAATGGTTGTTTTAGTATGAGTGGTATCAGTGTTTTTGCTTATTTGGCCTGTTTGTTGATATGCCTGTGGCTCTCTTTATGCTTGTCTAGCTCTCTCTTTCTCTGTGTGTCTCTGTCCTACATTGTCTTTTTTTTCTGTCTCACTATCTGCCTGTCCCTTTTATGCATCAAAGCTGTAAACCAGCAAAGCAAGTAATGATGATAATCAATAATAATGATAGTGATAGTGATTCACAAACTGCACTCCCTTCGTTCCTTCTTTGTGCAGTTGACTGTGATATGTAGTTACTACAATGACTGAACATCTATGCTAATGTTTACTTGAAATTGAATGTGGGGAAAAAAGCATGTAAGAGATCAGTAGAGGAAAAAAAACGTAAGAAAAAAAACAAACAAACAAACCTACAAACCAATTTATTTAATTTACAAGTTACACATGCTTCAGCAATCTTTTACAACATACACACCAAATATTACAACATTTCCCTTCAGAAACAAAATTTTACTGCATACTTTTCTAACTTGATCTTCTTTCAGTCTTCATAGCATGAAAATAAGTTGGTCTGGAGGATGAGATTAAGAAATCTGACTTGGAATGACAAGCTTCAGGCAAGGCCAAAAGTTTATTTCATGTACCCCCTGGGAACATGAAATGGAATGGTATGGGTAAAGTGTTCTATTTTGTTTGTGGATTTAACATATAAAAAAAAAAAATGTGGAAAAAGAAATCCAAAACACCACCTCGTGCAATATTCAGATTCTCTTTTTCTCTTTCACATTCTGTGTGTGTGTGTGTGTGTGTGGTTGTGTGTGTGTGTGGTTGTGTGTGTGGTTGTGTGTGTGTGTGTGTGTGTGTGTGTGTGTGTGTGTGTGCACCGACACAGATCACAAAGAGGTTCAAGCTGCTCTGACCAGGAAACCCTTCAAGGAACACACACTGAGTGTGGACTCCATACTCCAGAGTCGCACTATCCTGGTGAAGAACTTGCCAAAGCATCCCCCCGTATCCAAAGACACACTGACCCTCTACTTTGAAAACGCAAGAAGATACCAAGGAGGAGAGGTGACAGGTGTAGAAATGAACACAGAAGGACAGTATGCGCTGGTTACCTTTGCTGATCCTGAAGGTGAGAACCAGTGAGTGAGGGAGACAATATTTAGTGCCAGGGAAGGAGAGAGAGAAGAGAGATCGTGACGGAGAGCATGTCAAATGGAAAGATTGTTTTCAGAAGCAGAGTGATGAGGAAGTGATAATTAAGATTAAGCCTTTGTAATGTACAGTACGAAAATAAAAGATCACTGACTTACTCAGTGGCACTCAGTTATAGCTTGTGTAACTGTAACTTTATGGTTGCAATGTGGGAACACGTTACAACACAAAGCGCGCATGTTTTACGAATAAAAATCCATTATCTTGTAACAACATCATTGACTTGAGAGAGAGAGAGAGAGAGAGAGAGAGAGAGAGAGTCTGTGTGCTCTAAACAATAATGCTATTTCACAGGTACTACTGCCTCAAAGGCTATCAAAGTGTGACTGAATGGTGGAGGCCAAACAATCAGAAACTAAATTTTAGTGAGTGATTATAAGAAACAGTGTTTTGCTCTTTGACTGTCAGATGAAACTCAGAAATCTGTTCAACAATAATTGAACTTAGTGTGCAGTGTGCTTTCACTTATGGTTGTCATTAAGCTTCAAAAGGAACACAAAAAAGTATATATATATCCGGTACTCTTCTTGCTTTGAAAGTAGCTACATCAGTTCTGTTGTAAATGTGATGGTCTGGACATGCTGAATTCTTAAATTTTTGCCATGTTTGATTCCATCAATTCACTTCCGTCAAGAATCAGATTGTGTGCAATCAAAAGAGAGGTGTGTGTAACTGGCAGATTTGAACCAAAATGCACAACCCTCAGTCCACAAGACTAAATTAGTGTGTGCCGCTTTGAATAGTTCAAACTTCAGTGCTGGCTGTTCAGTAATGAATGGACCCAACTTCTGTAAGTCACTGTATTAAAGAAGTTCATTTAAAGCTGTGAAAGTTGTTTGTGAAAGGTTTAAACACTATGACTACTTTCTTTCCCCCTATCCTGTTTTGAGTCTCAAAACAACAAAAGTGGGCAGGATGTTTGTTTTTTCAAGATACTGTTTTCGCTTTTATGTTATTCTTATTTTTCAGTGTAAAGTCTAATCAGGTAATGTTACATTCTGTCTTTATTGATTACATGAACAGGTAATTAATGGTCGTTCATTTATTTATTTATAGTGTGTTCATCTAAGAAGATGATTTTAGACTGAAATTAATGAGGGTGAGGGGTGAACACTTGAAAGAACAAATCTAATTTTTGCTATTTTTTCCAGGAATAATAAACTGCTTGACTGACTGATTGTCAGGTGACTGTTCTGTGACCTGTCTGTTTCCAGTGGCAGTGCGGGTGTCTGCTGCAGCCCAGGAGCTCAAGTTACACAGCTCTGTTCTTGCAGTCAGTCTGTACCTGGAGTGCTTAGGCGTGTCAGGAGGGAGCACAGAACTCACAGCCAGCCTCCCCCCTCAGCGTCCTCTGTCTGAAAGTCACTACCAAAAAATCAGCCATCTGCACAATTTGCCAGGAGCCATGCAAGATCTTCAGGATTCTCTGGCAAATCGGCATGCTCGTCTGGAGCTTGGAGCAGGATGTGGTTTTGTGGTCTGCACACTGACACAAGAGGTTGACAATGTCCGACAGTTGGCCAGAAGTTGGGAAGATGATGTGGACAGAATCCTAGACATCCACCTTCAACCCATCTTCATCCATCAGTTGGAAGTCACTCCTGAGGTGTTCACCCACGCTGAAGGGCATGCTAAACAAAAGGTCACTGGTGACAGTGGAGTGAATCTGAGTTACGATGCAGGTAAAGAGCTTCTGACTGTTGTCTATAAAGGACAACAAAAAAGAGACATTTTTGAAGAAATCGTTGATATTGTAACAACTGTCCAGAGTGAGGTGGAAAGGAGAAAACAGGAGAAGACTGATAAAATCCCTCTCAGCAAGGAGAAACTGCAGTTGCTGAAGACACACAAGACAGTTCATGATGTCAAAGAAAAATATCCCAAGCTTGAAATCAACTTCAGTGAAAACAATGAATATGTTGAACTGAAGGGTGTAACAGAGGAAATCCAAGATGTGAAACTCACACTTCTACAGGCTGTCAGCAACATCATATCCCTTCATTATACATGGGGTTCTGATCTTCACAAGCAGCTTTTGGAACTTCCTGTCGCCAGAATGACTGTTGAGTCACTGTGCATAGAACGAGGTCCAGATGAAGTTATTGAGTTCACTCCTGATGGTTTCCAGGTACACTCTTTTGATGCAGAAAGAGCAGAGATGGTACAAACCATAGCTATTCAAGCTGTTCAGAAAAGAGTTATCAGGTTTGATGAGAACAGCAGACATGCTATCAAGTGTCAAGAATGGTCAGAAATGAAATATTCTGTTGTGATAAACAATGAGCAACTGGTCGTGATGGATGAGACCACAGAGGCCTTGACTCTTGTGGGTGTTGGTCCTTCTGTTCACAAAGAGTACAAGCGCCTCCTGGACTTCCTTGAAAAGAACGGGGTCAAGCAGCAGGCACTTCAGCTTCCACGTGCCTTGCATGAGTTGTTCAGACCCTACTTTCTTGACAGAGTACTTGACATGAGTCTCAAACAAGATGACTTTGTTTTTGATCCTGATAATGACCAGATCATCATCAGTGGCAACAAACTTTGTCTGGACACAGCTGAGGGTATCCTCCACACCTTCAATCAGGAGATCACTATGAAAAAGGTAACCTACACAGAACCTTCAATGGAAGAATATCTGCAGACGCCTGCCTGGCGACGGAAGCGAAAGGACATGGCCGTCAGTGACAAATGCTTGGTGCTTGATCCAGAAGAGTTGCCTGACATGTATCAGGAAGAAGCTGGTGTGAAGAAAAAGGATTGCTTCCTATCTCTTCCCGTGATTTCCTTTGATGGGGGTGCAATGGCATCAGGTGGTGTCAGCGTTGAGCAGGCACAGGGAGCTTCCACTGCATTGTTTGATGTGAGGGAGGCAAGACGCCGCATGAAAGGTAAAAACACTCAGCTTTGAAAAATTTGTTTGTGTCCATGTTATAGTCACTATGCATGTGCCACAGAGTCAGAATATGTTCCTTTGTTCCAGACACTTTTTTTTTTATTGACTTGTGTGTGTGAACAAAGTGAGTCTGTGTTATGACCTCTTGGTTGTTCACATGCCTTTGTGTGTGTCTATGGTTAACACTATTTTCTTTTTTCTCCTTGTAGAGATAAACTTTATTGACCAAATTAGGCATACACAATGCATACTAAATGTGACTGAATTGCAACATGCTCAAATGCAACTGAACAGTTTGAAAACTTAATCATAGCTCACAGACACAAGTACAAAACTTACATGTTTATAGAGACACACACATGCAGAGTTTGAGGTGGAACATGGACTGCGTTCAGTTTCATAAATATTTTTTCCTTTTTTTTCTGTGATGTGAGGGAAGTCTGAATAAAAGTAAATATTCTGAAAAATGCTATAATAGAAGCATTTTAATGAGTGAACCAGATAGACAATAATATAATGATTTATTTTTCTTTTTTATGGTTAACTGGCCTGCTTGGGGTGAGTTGTTGGCTCCCCCCCTCGCCCCCCCACCCCCCTCTCTTGTTTTAATTGCATGCTGTACAGATAATTTGAAACTAACAAGATTGATTTTGTGCCTTTCCTTTGACAGTTTCTCGCCTACCTGCTGCCCCACCCAAGCCACAGGTGCCTGTCAGACCCAGGATCTTCTTGTCTTCTATGTCGGACATCACTAAGGAGGAGGTAGGTCACAAAGCTGTTGGTTTTGAGAGAGTGAGTATCTGATAATGTCCTGTTTTAATATCTTGAATTCTAGGACCTATTTGAATGAAGAATTTTGTACATTTGGTAGTGCAGACATATATGAGAAATGACATGTTTTGTGTAAGTGACCCTTATAATCAAGAATTAAGCATTAATATGATGCAAAATGACCCGTATCATGAAAATGAACCAACACTTATTGTCTCAAGCTGCCATGTTTTTTTGTTCACATGGTTTGTGGGGTCAAGAACAAAAAGAGTGGCTGTCTGATTGGCACAAACTGAATGAACATGTCATTGTAGACATTTTTTCAGATATGGCAAGATGTCTGCATGTTAGTTTAGTGACTGAATCTGCATCAGAATTGAGTACAATAGCCCTGAAAATAGAGTCCAAAACCTCTGAAAATAGGTTAAACATCTAACGATATTGATATAGTTTTATTACTCCACAAAATTTGCCATTGAAATAGGTATCTGAATTTAAGGTATTAGAATAGGACTTTACCTGAGTATCCCATCTTCATGTTGGAGGTTTAATAGGAGCTAAACAATGTGTCTGAACATTATGACATGGTGAAGATTGCTTCAAAAGTGGCATGTAAATAACATTCAACAATCTGGTCTTGAAATGGAAATGGGTAAATGGGCAAACCATGACTGATCTGCTTGTGATGTCAGGTCAGCATTTGCACATTCGTTTGTCAGTTGAGTGTTGAGCCTTTGCGTCTGTGAGACTGCAAACTGTTGCATGTGCATTGTGTATATATGTGTTTGTGTGTGCATGTGTCTATGTATTTGTGTGTGTGCATTTGCATGCTTGTGTTGGTGTGTACACATGTGTGGATACATATGGGTTCATGGAGTGTGGCACATTTTCGTTCTTGTTTTGTCGTTCCCATCACAATATTTTGATGTGTTTATGTATTTGTTTATTTTGTCTGGTCATGTCATTTCATCTTTATGTTAATGTTTCACACAAACCTTGGATTGTCAAGTCCTGATCAGTGCATTGGATTTATGTAAAGGTCAGGCACCTTCTGTTTTTTCATGTTTTTCAACAGCAGATGTGTTGTAGCATATATGGATCTGTCCACATGCTCTGACATCTCATTGAAACTGAAACCAAGGTCAACAGAATGAATGAGACATTTATTAAGCAAATTAACATGGTGTGAAACCAGTTAATGCACACTACACTGTTTTTGGTATGGTATTTTTAGGGTCCATCATCAGTGAAGGATTCAAGCCAGAAATCCTCTCAATGGTAGCAAAGAGACCATCAGCACTGCCCAGACTGAAACCTATATGGAAGGACATCAACATCTCAAAAGAAAAAAAAAAGAAACTGACATACGACTGATTAATCTGGAATCTGACATACGACTGATTAATCTGGAATCTGACATACGACTGATTAATCTGGAAGAATCTGGTGAACAGTTTTTTTTCTGTGCAGTGTAGCACTCTAATGATTCTCCACAGAGTCGAGGGAGAAGATGACTGTTTTCAAGACACAGATGCTAGGAACCTGATCAAACTAAGAACAGCCCATTTTCAGTAAATTTTCATGATATGATATGCCTGTTATGCCAGTATCTTGACATTGCAAGCTTTGTGTATAGACGAGTATGAACGAAGAGGTAGCCTGCATCAATCTTGTGTAGGGCACACTTGCATGAATTTGCATGACTGATAATGTTTCTGCCTATTCACATGCATGTGTGCATCTATGTCCATGTGTATATATACATGTCTGTGAGAGTGCATGTGTGCTATTTGAGTACACACAACCTTATAGTCAAGGACATGGTCCAAGTACATACAAATCTGCATGTGTGCTCTTCAAGTGCACACTACCTTATGGTCTAGGACATGATCTTAACCTTTGACTGCCATGAAGAGGAAGAAAAAAACAGGAGAAAGCTGTGTTTCAAGTCATAAATCAATATCCACAACAATCAGTCCTCCCCCAGAAAACTGAGAAAATGATCTGGAGATGTACTGTTCTAGAACAAATGTGTGAATTTTCAGGCTTCCAGATTTATTTCCCTTCTTTTGATGGTGTCATCAGTGACATCACTATGGCAGACAAGGGGTTGATTAAAATATTTGTTTGCTCAGCACCATGTCCTGGTCAACTCCAGCAACCCGGCACTGTCACTGAAAGATGGCCAGGTGTCCAGGGACCTTCTGCGTGTGGGAGGCATGGAAATACAGGAGGAATGCAAAGCCAAATATCCCAGCGGCATCAAGATGGGTGAATTGGCCGTCACTAAAGGAGGGAAGCTCATGTGCAAGAAGATCTTCCACTGCACTCTGCCAAAGGAGAAAGATACAGCAAAGATACGGAAGGTAAAACCAACAGTACGATTGGGGTCGGAGGCTGCAGACACAATGGGCCGCGGAATGGGGAGGGATTGGAGAGGGTGGCTGTGTTGTCGTCTTTGTCCGGTATACTGAAGCCCTCCCCTTCCCTGACCACCTTCTCTTCTCTGCCTGTATTTCTTCTTCTTCTTCTTCCTTCTTCTTCTTCTATCTGTCACATTCTGCCTGTCTCTTTATTAGTTTATTTTTCTATTTCTGTGCATGATAGCTGTTTGGAAAGATAACAGTGATGCAAAAATGTCAAATATAATAAGGGAGATGGTTCCAAGTAGAACAAATTCGCTAAATTTTTGGCAGGTTATTTTGATGTTCCTCCGGAATGGTCCTGGATTGGCTGAGTCATATTTAACTTGCCATACCCAGTCTGCCCTTGTTGATCACAAAAAAACCTGCCCCATCTGGGCTGAAGTATATAGTGCCACAGTGTTCAGTCCTGGGCCTAGTTATATCTACTGTGTACACACAGCCTCTTAGTTCAGTCATTTGTCGGTCAGGTCACTCATACAACTTTTATGCAGATGATTCCCAGCTCTACTGTTCCCTCACTTTCCAACTCTTGCCTGTAATTTTAACAGCTGTATTGAAGATGTGGCCGGGTGGATGAGTGAAATCAAGTCGAAGATAAATGAGGATGAAACCAAGGTGATTTGCCAATGGCACAAAATCAGATTAACCAGGTCACTTCCACCCCTGTGTCCCTCTGTGGCTGTGACATGCCGCTCATCCAGTCCGTTAGAAACCTTGGCATCCACTTAATTGATACAATGTCTGTGGATGCACATGTCGATCACATATGCCAGATGACGGGCGCAATAGCCGAGTGGTTAAAGCGTTGGGCTGTCAATCTGAGGGTCCCGGGTTCGAATCACGGTGACGGCGCCTGGTGGGTAAAGGGTGGAGATTTTTCCGATCTCCCAGGTCAACATATGTGCAGACCTGCTAGTGCCTGAACCCCCTTCATGTGTATATGCAAGCAGAAGATCAAATACGCACGTTAAAGATCCTGTAATCCATGTCAGCGTTCGGTGGGTTATGGAAACAAGAACATACCCAGCATGCACAACCCCGAAAACGGAGTATGGCTGCCTACATGGCGGGGTAAAAACGGTCATACATGTAAAAGCCCACTCGTGTGCATACGAGTGAACACAGAAGAAGAAGAAGAACATATGCCACACTCTGTTCTGTCAGTTACATACATTCGGCAAATTTCGCCCCTTTCTTTCCACTGTTCTTGCCAACAGACTTGCTGTTACTCTCATTCATTGTAGATAAGACTGCTGGAACTCTCTCCTAACTGGTCTCCATAATGATAAACTAGATAAGGTTCAATACATTCAGAATCATGTATAAGGTTCAAGCTGTGAAAGCCAGACAACATCACTGATCAGAACACCTCTCTGGCTTCCCATGGAGGCTAGAATTCAATACAAAATTAGTTTGTCTCTGATTTCAATGTCTCTGTCATAACAGTATCCAACCATATCGTTCAGATCTTCTCCATCTTGACCATTCTTCTAAGATCTTAAACTCTTTTGACTCCTCTCTGCTGACAGTTGCTTGGTTCTCCTTTGGGACCTTTGGTGAAAAAAAACAACAAAACTTTCTGTCTTTAGCCCCAGTAACTGAACCCCTTGCATCTGTTGCTCAGAAAAATTTGGTGTTTCGTAACTTTTGGAAAGATCCTAAAGATGCACCTTTTAAAACTATCTTTCCTGATGTGTGCATGTGTGTACTTGTTTCTGCTTTTATCAGTGTGTTGTTGAGGTGTTCTGTGGAGGAAAGGGGCATGTTTTTATTTGTGGATTTTTACAATGTTTCACTTGTGAGTTTTTACATTGTACAGCACAAATGAACACATTTTACATGGAAAGGTGCTATATAAATTGGATTATTATTATCATTATTATTATTATTATTATTATTATCATTATCATTGTTATTATTAAATCTGTTGCAGGTTTTCCTGGTCATTTCTCTAAATCTGTTGCAGGTTATTCAGGTAATTCATCAAATTTGGTGCAGGTTATTCGGGTAATAATTCCTCTGAATTTTGGTGCAGGTTATTGAGATAATTCCACAAAACTTGCTTCAGGTTATTCAGCAGATTCTGCAAAATTTGTTTCAGGTTGTAAAAGATGCTGTAAAGAAGTGCCTGAAAATGGCAGATAAACTGAAGCTGAACTCCATCGGTTTTCCGGCCCTAGGCACGGGTACCCTGGCCTACCCTGCTGCTGTTGTGGCCAAAGCCCTATACGAAGTCACCCTGGACTATGGGCTTAAGCACCCTAACACCATCATTTCAGACGTGTTCTTCATTCTGCATAAGAAGGATACAGCCCTCACTGAGGTGAGTTGGGAAAGCTGACAGTGAAGAGGAGGAATTTTGTTTAATGTCCCGTCACACATATCGGTGATTGAAGACATTTTGTTAAAGTATTTATGAATAAATCTGAGTATTATCGGTTAGAAGGGGTGGGAGATGTGGATGAATGGAGGGTTGGGAGAAACTGGACAAATGAGGGTAAAAATGTTTGGTGAAATTTGGAAGAAAAAAAAACAAACAACAAAAAACAACAACTCTAAATACTTAAAGGACTTCGTAAAAGAGAAGTCGTTAAACTGACAAGCAAAACAACTGATAATGAATGCAAAAAGCCAAAAACATCAACGTTCTCAGTCACTTGTGAAGACACACTTTCGTGTACAAAAGGCTTCATCAAGCTACAGTGAAAAATTATATGCTCAATTGTCAGGTTACTAAAGCATATGCACTTGACATTAGAACAATACTTGGTCCTGACAGTGAAAGTGGTGTTCTGTGGACTGTGTGGAAGGTCAAGGAAGGGGTCAGGGGAGTGGTAGTTAGGGTGTACTTGTATTTGTATTTCTCCTTTTTTTTTGTCACAACAGATTTCTCTGTGTGAAATTCAGTCTGCTCTCCCTGAGAGCGCCACCCATTTTTTTGTATTTTTTCCTGCATGCAGTTTTATTTGTTTTTCCTATCGAAGTGGATTTTTCCACTGAATTTTGCCAGGGACAACCCTTTTGTTGCCGTGGGTTCTTTTACGTGCGCTAAGTGCATGCTGCACACAGGACCTCGGTTTATCATCTCTTCCGAATGACTAGCGTCCAGACCACCACTCAAGGTCTAGCGGAAGAGTAGAAAATATTGGCGACTGAGCCATGATTCGAACCAGCACGCTCAGATTCTCTGGCTTCCTGGGTGGCCACATTGCCTTTAGGCCATCACTCCAGTATGCTGAGGGAGAGGTGGCTTTGGTTTTGTGGTTCATGGTGTGTGTAATGGGTGTTGATTCATCGTTAGATTTAATGTCCATTCACTGTCGAGGACATGAGATGATGGTGATGATGATGATGATGTGTGTGTGTGTGTGTGAGTGTTTATGTCTGTGTCTGTGTGCATGTTTGTGTGTGCTTGTGTATGTGTGTGCACGTGCGTCTGTGGATGTGTGTGTGTGTGTGTGTGTGTGTGTGTGTACTTGCGTGTGTGTGTGTGTGATATGAATTTGCTTTCATGGTGTTGCAAGCACAATCATGCACTGTGTGTCCCTTTGTATGTTGACTTGGGAACACCTTTGTTCTGATCCATGCTTTGTCCAGCCATTCTGGCTTTAAAGAATTGATCACCTTCTTTGTCATGTTCACTGTTGCTGCTTTGTTTCATCGTTCTTCACCAGGTGTTCAAGGAGGCTGATGCAGACTACAGACGGATGCTCAGTGAAAGCCATTCCCAGACTCTTGGTAAGTTGATCTGGAAACTAACTACCTGCCTTAATTCTCACTCCACCAAATTTCTGTGTGAAAAACACTCCCAATGCCAGATATTTTAAACTTGACACTCTCAGACGCATGATTCGGCTCGTGTCAAAACAACACAGCAGACTTGCTTGCTTCAAACTTGATCAGGGGGCAAAGTTTAGTCATTGTGTTCTGTTGTACAGGAAAGTTGGTTGCAGCTGTCAAGCTTTGATACAGTGGGGATGGGTGCAATAGCCAAATGGTTAAAGCATTGAACTTTCAATCTGAGGGTCCCGGGTTCGAATCTCCGTTATGGCGCCTGGTTGGTAAAGGGTGGAGATTTTTCCGATCTCCCAGGTCAACATATGTGCAGACCTGCTAGTGCCTGAACGCCCTTTGTGTGTATATTATGCAAGCAGAAGATCACATACGCATGTTAAAGATCCTGTAATCCATGTCAAAATTCGGTGGGTTGTGGAAACAAGAACATACCCAGCATGCACACCCCCAAAAACAGAGTATGGCTGCATGTAACATGTAAAAGCCCACTCATGTGCTTACAAGTGAACGTGGGAGTTGCAGCCTTTGAACGCACAAGAAGAAGAAAAAGAAGAAGTTACACTGTGAAAAAAATAGTCCTTTCAACATGACTCCTCGATGTCGAATAAAGTCTTTTCGACTAAAGTTGCCAATGGCAGTGAAAGAGGTAATAAAAGAGCTGTTGTCCATGAAAAGAAACTTGTTGAAAGATCTGTTTTTGTACTCAGAGATGAAATAATGTCTGACTTTGTCACAATTTCCAATGTTTTTGGTTTTGGGTTGTTGGGTTGTTGTTTTTTTTGGTTGTTTTTTTTTTTGTTTAACAAAAATAATAGAATAAATGATAATTATAACATATGTAACACTTGCATAAATGTATAAACCAGTAGCACATGTCTGAATAAGCATCACTTGTGTGTGAATTCTACTGTACAATGAAATGTATTTACAGTAAAGTTCGGTCTGTAAGCCGCGACTTATTATTCCAGCTTCAACCTCTGCGGCTTATACAGTGATGCGGCTTATTTGAGGATTTTAACGATCCTGGGAGTGCCACATTCTTGTCTATACTTAGCTGCCCTTCAACTCACCAAAATCATTATTTCTGTCCATGAATTTTTGGATGAGCTTCTGTTTTTTTGTTTTCTGCCCACAGAGGAAGAACTTGGCTCATCTGAGTCCACTCATGGAACCCAGCGCTGTAAGTAACCACAGTGAATTTTTAGCCACAGTGACTCACCACACCATGAACAACTTCTTTGTTTTGTTTTTTGGTTTATGTGTGAAAATAAAGTGAGTGTATGTGACAACCCCCTTTCAGGGTGTGTGTGTGTGTGTGTGTGTGTGTGTGTGTGTGTGTGTGTGTGTGTGTGTGTGTCCATGGCAAACGTTAAATTAAACTTCATTTTCCCTCTGTGTGTTTGTGTGGCAGACCTGTAGATACTCTGTTGACACTAAATTCTGCCAAAAAAAATGTAAACAAATTCTTCCACACATTCCTATTATAATGACAATGCACTAGCAGGACAGTAATTGGAAGCAATGAAAGTTTTCGCCTGTCATTTTGCTGTAACATTGTTTTATTTCTTTTTTACAAAACAGCAGTATTTTTATCTTACATATTGGCACTTTGATTAATGGCATCTATTTCATCATTTTCATTTAAGATAATAACTTATTTTGCTCAGCATGGAAGCTACATCGATGTGTATGTATCTGCCATAAGCAGCACAATTCTGTCATGTATTGGGACATCAATCTGAATATATATGGGGTTTCTTTTAACTCACTCAGTACGGCCAGTTCTCTCTTCTCCTCTACACAGACCCCTCAGATGTCCAGTGGGTGTCTGAATGACCCAACCTTTAGCTTCCGTCATCAGAATTGTGGTATTCTTTGTCAACATGCACGTCTTCAGTATAAGAGCCTTCCGCTTGCAATATTTTGATAATGGTAATTGGGGTGAAACGCTGTTAACGTCGTCTCTTTCGCCGTTCGTATGGAAAGAGTTAACATATCTCACTTCTTCAGCACTTTTTTTTTTTTTTTTTTTTTTGATGACTCAGATCATTCAAATACAGTTGTGATTTACACTCATTGTTATGGCTTGACACTATTTACACTAACCTTTTAGGCCATTTTGTTGGTGAAAGCAGTGTCCTTTGTGATGATTAGCATATTTGCGCATTTTTTTCTGTGCATATAATTTGTGATAGCCTAATGTCTTTCCAATGAAATTTATTTGAATGACAATGCAACAGAACACAAATATCCAGCTTATTCATCTTATCACCAAAAATAATCAAATAACAAGACAAAACAACATTATTCATTATTATGACACCAGTCAGTGAGAGCCAATGGCTGGATCAACACTGAAACAGCACAAATTCTCAAACAGGAAATCAGGTTGTGGATTAAAACAAAAAACCTTTTTGGTGGTAGATGAATCCTCTTTGTTTAGTGGGATACGACGTTTCAAACCATAGGCACATTGTCAAGTGAGGAAAAGGTGATGACATCTCACTACTTTCTTTATAAACTTTAGTTGTTTTTTTGTTTTGAAAAATCCTGCAGTCAATTTTGTCTTCTTCTTCCCAGGTTGTGGATTGTATCAGTTGTTCAAATGGTTTGGAAAACATATATTAAAAGGAAAAGGAGGCCGCTGAATTTTATTTTCAGAATTTTTTTTGCAAAGACCTTATCAGTTAGTTCATAGTGTTAATGTTCATTGTTGTTAAACTTGACATACATTATGAATGCATGTGTAATGATGCAGGCTTTTTGCTTTCCAGGTGTACAATTTGTTACTGTTTCTTTCAAAGAAAAGAAATGACAAATTATTGTTTGCTAAAATAGTCATATCATGTAAACTTTTGAACAGATGAATTTCAAATGAAATGACTGAATAAAATGTATTCCTGTTCTCCTTAAACCATTTTCTCTGCATGTTAATGTCTGTGTAGTTTGTTTGGATCCATTTCCAATTTTTGTTATATTTCCAATCTTGAAAGCCATGATAAAGTTGGGAAAATGTTAAGATGGAGAGGTGGAATGGGGAGAGGCCAGGGGGTGGGGGGGTTCCTTTTTCCTGTTGAGAAAGTTGGTAGCAATCACACATGAACCAAGGAGGTTTTTGCCTCTGTTGTTAAGGACTATTCTTTTCTTTAAAAAAAAAAAAAAAAAAAAAAAAAAACAAAAAAAACTCATCAGTTTTCAGATGTTGGCAGGTCAGTCCACAATGCGTGTGTATGCTTCACTTTGTTTTTCTGTCTCAGACCAGTGCAATAACTGTTCTTTTACCAGACCTGTTTTTTGAGAATACACGGGGCCGAGTGGTCAAGCTACTGGTGGGCATGAATCAGACTGCAGTGGACAAAGCAGACAGTGAGCTGTTGCAGTGTTACAGAGATTCTGTGGTCACCGTCCCTGAAGATGACCTGAATCTGAGCCAATGGGATGAGCTGAGCGTGAGTGTGAACCATTTTAGGCTCAATTCATGTGCATGCAAGGGAGAATATAAACATGCCGCATCAGTAAAACACACAAAGAAATCATTCAGCCAATCGAACAAGCACAGTCGATGCTACACCCCATGTGCTATTTTATTTTGAAGGTAAAAGTTGACTGCTGGTGCAAGTGAGAGAACTCTCAAGACATTACAGTACTGAACTCACCTTCTACTGGAACACAAACATGTGTTTAGCACAAAATAAGTTGAGGAAGCAACGCATGTAGAGCCACAAGCAAGACAGTAAAACATACAGACAAAGGCACTATCATTGTTTTGCCTGAGGGTCAAAACATGTCTCTTCCTGGTTTGGTTTTGTGTTGAAACCTGTTCAAGTTGCTACCCACATGGTAAGGACAATACTATCCTGTTTTGAAAGTTTTTTTGTTTGTTTGTTTTTTCACAGCTATAATCATCAATTTTTTTAATCACTTTTTTCAATGGGCAAATAAATATTTGCCCTTTATCACAATTCCTTAACCAGTGTCCAGATTTTTCAAATGTTCATTTTCAGTGTTTGGGCCACAGTGTCACTTACACCCTTGCAAAATGCTGCAGTACAGTAAAGTACAGCACAGTAAAGTTCAGTACAATGCTTGCAGTGTGACTCAAAGCAACTTGGCACCATCCAAAGACATGCCAAATCATAACACAATTAAAGTATGATAAAATGAATAAAACGCAGATTTCACCACTTTGTTTCCAGAAAAATAATTTGATCAATGCTTGCCGAATAGCCAAAGTGGATGTCACGCTGAATTTTGACCTCGGGCGATTGACGCTGCATGGCTTCCTGGAAAAAGTGGACAAGATTCCAAAGCACTCAATCATAAAGGAAGCTGAGAAAGGAGTGAAGGAACTGAAGCATGCAGAATTGATCTCTCAGCAGGTATGTCTTACACTCCTTATTTTCAGAGATTTTTCCAAGGTGTTAAGTGTTTATTTTCATCAGTAAGAAACATGTTTGTTGTTGTTTCTTTGTTGTCGTTTTTTGAATTATTCTGCAATTAACCTGGCTTTGTTTAAGCAGCACGAACACAGACTCAAGAGAATTAGTGATGTTGGATGACATATTTCATCAGACAGCACAAGTGTTTGTACATATACACATTTAAGTATAGCATGCATGCATACATATACATTGGTATGTATACACACACACTTCTGTGTGTGTGTGTGTGTGTGTGTGTGTGTGTGTGTGTGTGTGTGTGTGTTGAGAGAGATATATCAATTGGACATTGTTCCAGAAAATATATTTATCAGTCAGGTAAGTTCATTACATGCTTGATATTGTTTTCTATTTCTATGTCCCATAAAGAGAAAAAGACATTATTAAATATGTATGTAACATGCACCATGAACAAAATTCTTCCAGGAAATGGTCTGTCTGTCTGTCTGTCTGTCTATCTATCTATGTGGAGTGATGGCCTAGAGGTAACGCGTCCACCAAGAAAACAAGAGAATCTGAGCATGCTGGTATGAATCATGGCTCAGTCGCCGATATTTTCTTCCCTTCAAATAAACCTTGGTGGTGGTCTGGACGCTAGTCATTCAGATGAGACGATAAACTGAGGTTCCGTTTGGAGCATGCACTTAGCGCATGTAAAAGAACCCACGGCAACAAAAGGGTTGTTCCTGGCAAAATTCTGCAGAAGAATCCACTTCGATAGGAAAAACAAATAAAACTGCTCGCAGGAAAAAATATTTAAAAAATGGGTGGTACTGTAGTGTAGCAACACGCTCTCCCTGGGGAGAGCTGCATGAATTTCACACAGAGAAATCTGTTGTAATAAAAAGAATTACAAATTCAAATCTATATATGCGTGCATGTGTGCGTGAGTGTGTGTGTGTGTACATGCGTGTGTGCATGCGTTCTTCCAGTAGATGATTAATCAGTCCAGGCATTCATACACTGACTGACAGTGTTGTCCTCTTTCACATTCAAATGATATGCAACTGACACTACACTTTACAGAGCAGCCTATATTTAAAGAATATGTGGTGCAGTACATGCAGTGCAGTAGAGCATGTTAGAGTACAGCGCACTGTGATGGAATCAAATGCACCATTGTGAAATGCTTTCAAACAAGACAGCACAGCACAGTCTAAATCGACGTAGCTCAAGAAAGCACAGCACATCACATCACTGCACAAATCATTGCAGTGGATCTCTGTACAAAACCAGTGCAGCTTGATACTGCACACAATATGGCCCAGTTCAACAAGACAAAACAGCACATACTGTATATACTGATGCATTCTTTTTCTAACTATGGTATTTCCTTCTGTGAACCAGGCTGCAAGAATACTTCGCACAAATGAGTGTGTGTACATGTATATGATTGAAGTTTTGACCGGAACACATCCCTGGGATCATTTTGATGCTTCTTTAGTGATAAAGCCACTGGTCACTTGTCATGTTGCAGGTGCAATGGAGCAGCATTGAAGTGGAGCAAGGTGGGACATCGCTTTTGCCCTATGACAAGAGGAATAACTACAGGATTGAGATGGATTACAAGTGAGTTGCTCTGTGTCTTGATACCTGAATGCACTTTCCTGATCCTACCTATATAGACAAATGCCTTTATCATGTAATGCATAAAATCTATGGACACCAGACGTTAAACAAAACTCATGGTGAGAACGCCTGAGCAAAGTTCACCAATGGATCATTAGATTAATCAAATCCATTTTCACATCTCATTCTCAGAGAGCAGTCTACAGAGGAGAAAATCATCCTCAGACATGTAGTTGAAGCACTAGGCCTCCTGACTGCGAATTAATAGCCCTGTCAGCTGCCCATATCGGGGTCATTGGAAGCAGAGCTGATGACCCTGAACCCTGATAGTGGATGCCTTGTGGCGATCCTGTCGACAGTGCCAATCTAACAAAGTGGCGATATTTTATCTACCATCAGTGAAATGCTTTGAATTCAGAGCTTAATCAGACAGTTGGGAAATATGCACTTTTTGCCAAAAAGCTCTAAAGATTCTGCATACAAGACAAAATATAATGCATTTAGCGGAGAACACAGACTCACCAGAAAATCAAATTATGAGCTACACTTTACAGATGAGAAATCCAACCCATGAACTGGGAACTGCACCAGCCGTGCAAGTGATCCATGCCGCCCCCTATCAATAACAGGAATAAAAATGGCGCACAAATTCAACTCCTTTTTATGGGTGCCTGTTTGGCTCAGTTGGCTGAGCAGTTGAAATGTTGAGTTCAAATCAAAGACACCCCCGACATTAAACTGGTCATTTTTGACTCACTTGTGTAAATAAAGTGAGTCAATGTTTTAACCCGGTGTTCGGTTGTCTGTGTGTGTGTGTGTGTGTGTCCGTGTGTCTGTGTGTCCGTGGTAAACTTTAACATTGACATTTTCTCTGCAAATACTTTGTCAGTTGACACCAAATTTGGCATGAAAATAGGAAAAATTCAGTTCTTTCCAGTCATCTTGTTTAAAACAATATTGCACCTCTGGGATGGGCACAAAAAAAATAAAAAAGAAGCCTAATTATATGCAAACTGCATTTACTGTTTATATTTTTTGCATTCTCTAAACTTGGCACTTTGACCTCTTATTCTGACACAACAACAAGAGGAGTCATTATTATCATTTTTTGTTCAAACAGGAACTTCTTTTGCTAAGCATGGAATTATTATTTATTTTGCAAACGTTTTGGTGCAGATAGTAAAAAAGGGAAATTACTCTGTAATTAATGCTAGGGGACTTAATTTATCACAAGTGAGTCTTGAAGGCCATGCCTCTCTTGCTTGTAATGCTTTCCCCTGAGCAGAAACAACACACACACGCTTGTACATCAGGCCATTAAAAAAAAAATACTGCCATGACAATGCATTCCTCGTACATAAAAAGAGAAAGATCAAATATCCATGCTTAGAAAAATATGAACATATCACACAGATGTATTCATTGGTGGAAAAGCTTTATTGCCCTTTTTTTTTTTTTTTTTTTTTTTTAGAATGTAATGTATATCCATTATGGAAAAAAAAAGAAAGAAAAAAAAAAGCAGTAACACTGACAGCACAGTAGTCTTCCATTAGTATCTTACCCGTGCTCCCTCTGTGTTTTTTTAACAACCAGTCAGTCAGTCGCAGCTTACAGCTAGCTTTCTGTGCAGGTCAAACAAATGGTTGCCAAAATATTTATGGCTCAAAGCATGCAGTGAAAAGATTTCTGGTGTGAAAAAAAGTTACGTGTACCATGGAAATATTGGGAAGAGAAGTCACCTCATTTACAATAAGATGAAGAAAACACCAGGTCAGTTGCACCATCTGGTTCAGCTCAAGGCAAAATGCACACACTGAAACCCAGGACAAACCTTGCAGCATTTGTGGTGGTTTTTTGTGTGATTGCAACGTAAGGATTTTTGCATTCATGGTTGTGAATTCACAGTTGAAGTCATCTGAGCAGTTCTGTGTCATCCAGTCTGAATAGGTTGACAAAATACTATTCACTCTGGAATATTTTCTGTCACAGATACATGCAGTCCTTACACAACAGAGTGGAGGAACGGAGAGACAGATTATACCTTAGGGACACCTGCAATCCTCAACAGAGTGAGAGGAGACTGTAGACTGTATCACAGAGTAACTTGCACTGCTTTTATGATAAAGTGGTGGATAGGAGAGATAAAACTGTTCATCGCTCAGCTGACTGCAAAGGTGCTATTTTAGGATGAGGGAAGGAGGCAGATTCTATCACAGGGACACTTGCTCTCATCTTGTCATATACATGTACCAGCATGCATTGACATGGACATCTCTGTACAAATCAGTATATGCATGCTTGTACACACACACACACACACACACACACACACACACACACACACACACACACACACACACACACACAAACACACACACACACACACACACACACACACATACACACACACACAAAAAAAACAACAACTCTGACATGTCTGTATACAGGTGTTTCCTATCGCCAGCACAACAGATTTATTAACTAACTGGTGAATGGATTGATTGACTGATTGATTGATAACTGCCTGATGAATTGATCTGTGGTTATGAAGGGAAGGCAAGCCCAGATCGATGATTGATGAATTTGTGGATGGCGTACGTCTGGCTTACACCATTGATTTCACCACAATGGAAGAAATTCCTGAAGATCCTGAAGAGGCAGCTAAGCCACGTCCCACTGTCATCCGACAAAACAAGATCAGAGGTAAGTCGAATCTAATTACATATTTATATCCTTCCAGCCAACATGGTGAAACTGCTAGTGATGTGAACTGATGACAGGGAAGTCATAGATTAGAGTGTGTAACTGTGGGATTTTTGGCTCGTGGTCAGTTCTTATATAGACTTGAGTTAGCCATGGGCTCAAATGGGAAGACTGAAACCCCACAGTCTAGGGTCATTCACTTCACGGATGGGTCTTTAGATGTTCTCCTCAAATTTCCTGATCAACACTGAAGATGTCTTGTATAACACACCAGCCTGGTTGACACAGGGATATATGATGAAAGGAAGCATAGAGGGCATCTTTGTGATGAGTTTCTGTCATAGTTTTGCATGGTTTGGCTATGTTACTGTAGTTTGATCTGAATTTGAAGTGTGGAGAAAGGATTTGGTTCAAGTGGTTTTCGGGGGACCATCCCAACGACAACTATCCAAAACCCTTTTGGCTCAGAGAGTGAGGATGTAACATGGGCAAGACCTCTCCACTGTTACTGAGTTCTAGTCCAGATAGTTCAGGTCTGCAGTTGCCGCCACTGCAGTTCTGATGGTCAGAGTTGGACACAACTGACTTTCATACATTACAATATGGTTCAGCTGGTTGGAAAATCCATTCCTTTACAAACTGTAAGTATTGGGACCAGAATGATCACTAGCTGTATCCTTTATGGGAGGCTCGACCCCCTTCCGTAGGTGAGGGAACAAGAGTAACTTTTGACAATTTTTTTAACTCACTCCGGACGGATGAAGGGCCCCCAATAGAGGCCCTACTGTTTCCAACCATTTCAGATGGAGGAGCCCGATCAGGGCTTTAGATAGTTTTGAATTTTTCGAGAGGCACCTAATTTGCATAATGATGTTAGAAGCAAAGAATATCTTAACTAACCTTTCCACTCTCCACTGTAACCAATAGATGTAGCATGTGTTGCTGTGCTCGCGAGCATGAGAGTTATTTTCACAGTGACTGGTCCATGTGAACAGTGTGTGTCAACAATGGCATCTGACCCAGTTTCTTCTCAGTCACAAGGCAGACAACAGGATTAGACAAAGGGGCCCTGTCATGGCTATATATCATGCTGAATTTGATCTGTTTCAAACTCTGTGTGCTTTCCTGGGTTCGTTTACAAATCAATAGTACATGCAAATTTCGAACAAAAAATATGAATACTTTCATCATCTCACTGTTTGACAGCAAAAGAAGGGAGGTTTTATATTTTGTGCCCAACTAACTTGTTATGTTACTGATCAGTATGGGAGTTTTCAGTTCAATCATTCTAGCATTTGTTTTTTGGTGATTGTATTTCTTACCCAAACAAATGGGTCATCTGTGAGGAAAGTCAGGGAAGCCAACTGGCAGTACTAAGTGAGTTAATTGGCCACATACTCAATCCATCCTTCATCCCCATGGGTTCCAGAAGGGTCAGAAAAATGAAGTGACAGAGGTGTAAGCTCAGAAGAACACCCTTCCAGGTGGCACTCAAGTAATAATAAATTACTTTTTGTTTTGTGGCACTCAGTTTAGCTGAGCTCATAAAGTGTGGTTGGGTAAGTCTCTTGAAAATTTTGTTTTTGACCCAGAAATACCCCCACACCCTTCTCTCTCCATCTGTCTCTCTCTGTCTGTCTCTCTTTCTCTCACTTTCTCTGACTATGTCACTGTGTCTGTTGAAACATACCACATGTATTTTGTACTTATGACAATACGCTGAATCCTCCCACATCACAGTGCTGAATGTTGGTACAGGTGCGGAAGTGCAGCCTCCCAAAACCTGGTCCAGTATGCAGGGCATGGTGGATCCTGTGCCACTATCACCCTCATCACCAGAATACCAAGGTGTCGCAGAGACTTTCATGCAAAGCTTGCAGAGGCCTGCTACGAAAATTCAGAAGGTGATTTTACGAATTTTTTCCTTATTTTGTTTGATGTGTTTAAAAATTGAGAAGATTTGTATTTTTGTTTGTGTTTTTCCTTTTCCTTTCTTCTGCCTCCCTGTCTCCATTCCTATCAAATTATCTGTTCTTTTCTTTCTTTCTTTTATGCTTTTATTTATTTATTTATTTATTTTATACTCATGTGAAATGGTCTTTGTGGTGTTCGCTTGGGTGCACAAGTGACTTCATTGGATGTATGGTTTCAGATTGAAAGGATCCAAAACCCGACCCTGTACAAACAGTACCAAGCTTTGAAGCAAGAAATGGAGACCTCCATGCCACCAAACAAGCCATGCGAGTTGACCAAACTCTGGCATGGAACTAAATCAGAAGCAGTGGATGGAATCATCCGCTATGGATTTAACAGAAGCTTCAACAACCTTGAAAGTGGGTACAATCTTTTTTGATTTTTCTGGGATGTGAGAGCTTTGTGAAAATGCATAAATGCGCTTTTCCATTTATCTGTTTTTAAAGAAAAGTTCCTGAGATCTGATCTGTGCAAATCGGGTGTAAATTGGGATTTAAAAAACAATACAAAAAAACAAAACAAAAAAAAACACACCACCACCTTGATATCATCCATCCTGATAATGAAAGGCTGGTTTCTCCTCAGTTCTGTGTTGATCCAATGAACTCTTCTGACAAACATATGCGTAACTTAAATCTGAGAGGCAGTTACTGTATAGTTTTGATCAAATCGAGATTCTTATCACAAGTGGGAATTGGAAAAATGCAAGCAGACCCAGATTCTTGTATTTGGGAACATACGTATGTGCCGATACATGCTTCTATACACTTTATTTTGACAGGGAAAACAATCACATGCTCCCTCCCCCTCCCAGACCCCCCCCCCAACTCCTCCCCCCCCCCCCCCCCCACACACACACACTCTCTCTCTCCCTCTCTCTCTCTCTCTCTGTCTCACACACACACGCACAAACACACAAGTTAATGTCGACCCCTGTATAACAGTGAAACAAGTGGCAATTCTTGCACAGTTTCTGGGGTTGCAAACAACAAATTTTTTTCAGCTTTAGGGTGCTTTGCCTCGCAGACCTCCTGTTGGGATGTTACCCCTGCACCCCACGAGGGGGCTCGTGTAATCCCCTGGCTTTGGTACACTTTTTTGTTTCAGTCCCTCTCTCATCTCTGAATTTTTCTCTGTGTTTTGATGATAAACTAGATGTTAAGGTAAGGTTAAGAGACACTGTGGCAGAGTCCATTAGGCATTGGACTTCCGATCCAGTGTTCACCATTCATCAGTGTTCAGTGCCTGTTTCAGCATGGTGTTCTGTCACATGTGGCAACCCAGTGTGGCCAGGACTGTCCAGCTGTACATTAGAATTGTAGCATGTTTCAATTCTACAATAACTGTTGTTGTTGTTGTTTATGGTGAGCAAAAAAACAAAGAAAAAAAAGATTGGGGTCAACTGAAAAAAGTTTGGAATTGTTGCTATGAGACTGGAAAGGAGGGGTAGGAATGATGTATGTGTGCAAGGAGAGGAGGTGTGACTAGAAGGGGCGATCAGTTAAAAAGAAAGAGGCCAATGTTCAGATGATATGCTGATTGTATGACACATAATTTTGCTTCAATTTATTTTTACTGCTGTTTGGCCATTGTTAAGGACTTCAAGAATTGAGCATTTGGTTTGTGAGAAAGCTATGTAAAATATCTGAAGATACAGTAATTTGTTATTACTACTGTCAAATGAAGACACAATATTGTTGAATCTTGACAGAAAGTGCATGGGGTCAAGGAGCGTACTTCGCGACCACCGCAGCATACTCCAGTCGCGATGAGTACGCAAAAGCTGACGTGTCCCAACAACGCCACATGTTCCGGTGCAGCGTGCTTGTTGGAGAGTACACAAAGGGAGACCAGAGTATGCGCAGCCCGCCGGAGAAGACACCAGGTGGCAAGCGCTACAACAGCACTGTCGATGACGTGAACAGTCCTACGATTTTTGTCACCTACAATGATGTACAGGCCTACCCAGAATACAGGATTGTTTTCAAGGACCAGTGATGTGCTGCTGCATTCCTGAGTACATTCTATGATAGAGTCTGGGAGTGTAGGGTATGAGGTAGGAAAAGTAAAGTTAGCATCACCCAAGTGAGGATTTTATGGACGTCAAGGTGTTGATTGTGTTTTGACTGCTGATTCGTGTCAGACTACCCTTTTTTGTATTTGAAAAGTTTTTGATAGTGTATCAAATGCTAGTTTCTTTTTCTTTTCTTAAAATTTTCTTCCTGCTGTAGTTGTCCATGACTAGTATAAAAAAAATTTGATGATGTTGAATAAATAAATAAATAAATTGAAAAAGCTAACATTAACTATGGTGCTAGTGTAATATAAGTACACTGAAACCTAATTTCTATAAAGGCCAGTGCACACCTGAGTGCAAGTAGCCCTTTACCGTCTGTAAATACGCTAAGAGAATGTACCAAGAAAACTGGTGGAGATGTTCAAGTGGATGTGACTATTTCCAGGCTGTGATATATTTCCAAGAAGGTTTCTCTGCCCTTATTTGTTGCCGTTCCTCCATTTGTCAGACTTTTGTAGTGCTTCCTATCGCTTTTTATTTTGATATAAGAACAAAGGTAAATTTTGTGATGTTTGATAGTTGAATTTGAATCTACCATTACACGTACAGGTTGATGACTGATTTTTAAATGCTTGATTTTTGTTTGTCTTTCTTGTTAGTGTAACACATGAAGGGGATTCTTTAAATCTTTTCAAGAAGAATTAGGTTTTCCTGTTCTTACTTTTTATTTATGTGTGTGCACATGCGCATGCATGTGTATACACACTCTTCATATATACAAGTGTATATATGATTCATTTATTTTTATTTGTAAACTAAGAATGAAAAGGGGGCTATGGTAGTGGCAAGTGAGTGAGCAGAACACCATATCATTAACTTACATGAATGCTGATTTATCAATGCTGAATTACCTAGTTTTGATTTATCAAATGTTCAAAGCCATGTTTAGTTCTTTTAAAATTCTGAATCTATGTACAGCACTACAACTCCATTTAAATCCTGTAGTAAAACTTGATATTCATCCATCTATGTGCCAGTTTTTTTTACATAGATTTTGCATTGCCAGTGAGTCATAATGGCCAGACGGTCCATTTTAGAATCGTTTGTGTTAGACTGTGGACTTGGTGGTATTTTTAAAGTGCATTTTCATAGTGTTTGTGTGAATCTGTTTACAAACGTTTGTTTTTTTTCTGGGGCATAATCCGTTTGTCACAGATTGCCACAGGCCAGTGCATTTTGATGTTTGTTTTGTGAACAACTGTACACATGGTACCCCTAGTATGTTGAAAATAACATATTTGATATCAAAGGAACTAGATTATTCTGTGACTATCTAACATAAGATGACAAAATTCCAAATTCTTGTTTGAAGGGGTCTGAGAAATTTGGAAACAGATATTTCATGGAAAAGGGCATTAAAAAAAGAAGAAAAAAAAAAGAAGCAAAATTCAAGGTATTCAACTAAAATTGCACCAGCTGCATGTATTCATAGAACAAATACTGTCCTGGAAGAAATGAGGGTTGTAAATAGTAAATATTGTTATTTTATTATCAGTGCAATGGGAAAAAACTGATGCCATATTTTGGAGATGCGAGCATTCAGAACTTTACTGGCAGAGAATTGAAGAGTTGCTGAGGATGAACTGTATAATATGTATCAACGTGAAAATTCTGAAAGCATTGATTAGCATTATTCAAAATGTATGCACTGATGCTGTATTTGACTTTTTGATACCAGTTGAAAGAATGTACATCACCAATGCAAATTTGACAAATGCAGACCCAACTAAGCAGCTTTTAAAAGATACATTTCCTGATGTAATGAAATAAAACACAATGCAAGAATACAATGAAATATACAGCACTTTAAGACAAGTGGCTGTCTTACAACACATTAACTATAGGTGTTCCATGAATTAAAATGCTGAATTGTAACAATATTAGATATACGCCTCAAAGGACTATTCACATATACATATGCTGTATCTCATACTTGCAGCTTTCTTCATTCAATTTTTTTTAAAGTAGATATTTGCTATTAGTGGTGTTTTGTTCTTGTTGTTGTTACTGGGTGTTTTTCTTCCTTCTTCTTTTTTTTCTTTTCTCTGTCCTGTTTTTTCTTTATGTGTTACAAAACATAAATACCCTTCCACATTGATTGTCACTGAAGTGCACAGCAGTTGTTTTTTTTTTAAATGTCAATGGTGTGGTTCTTCTACAGTGATATATGTTAAATACACATAATGGAGCTGTTAATGATGATGATCATGATTCAATAATTAGAAAAAAAATGTAATCCACGATGCAAGGAAAGAAAAAAAGTTTTAAAAAAATTACCTGTGCATACATTGTTCACATTTTTGTTGGATGGTACATTGTTTGAATTATTGTTGGATGGTGCATTGTTGATATTGTTGTTGGAAGGCCATACTGATGCCCACAGAATATAACAGGACAACAGTGTAGACTTACCCAGAGGTTAATGTGTGCACATGAACAGATGAGCTCATGAAACAGCCATCAGAGATGTTTGTCCATGTCCATGTGCACCAGCATACCTGAACACTTATAAGTCTTTTCTTCATAAGTGGCTCATGCCTGATTATATGCTTGTTTTCTGTGCGCTTGAATTGTGCATACTTATTGTGCTCTTCTTATTTGATTTGTGTGCGGTTACTTTATACACCTGGTGCGATATTTTCAAATGTTGTAGACTCTTCCATTCCTTCCAACTTTGGCTCTTTTTGCATATACTTTGGTTCTGATTTAAATGTGGATTTCTAAAAAGTAATCTTTCACATTTTTCCATCTTGGACTTTAAAAAAATCAATTTAGATATATATTGTTAGTGGCGTTTTTATAATTGTTGTTGTTGGTGTTTTTTGTTTGTTTGTTTTTTCTTCCTTTTTTCTTTTTCTCTGTCCCATTTTTTTCTTTGTGTTACTTAATATTAATAACCTTCCACCTTAATTGTCACTGAAGTGCACAGCAGTTACTTAATGTGTCAATGGCGTGATTCTTCCTCAGTGATCTATGTAAAATACACATAATAGAGCTGTTAATGATGATGATGATGATGATAACAGAACAACAGTGTAGACTTACCCAGAGATTAATGTGTGCACATGAACAGATGAGCTCATGATACAGCCGTGAGAAATGTTTTTCCATGTGCACCAGCATAGCTGAACACTTATAAGCCTTTTCTTCATAACTTGTTCATGCCTGATCATATGCCTGTGTTCTATGTACTTGAATTGTGCATGCTTATTGCGCTCTTCATGCTTCATTTGTTTCTGGTTACTTTATACACTTGGTTTGATATTTTCAAATGTTGGCGACTCTTCCCTTAAATTCCTTCCAGCTTTGGCTCTTTTTGTATATACTTTTGGTTCTGATTTAAATGTTGTTTTTTTGGGGTTTTTTTAGAAGTAATCTTTCACATTTTTCCATCTTGGACTTTTTTTTTTTGTAAAGTGAAGTGAAAATCATGTTGCAATATGAAAAGAAAAAAGTGATGAAGTGGTGTGTTGTGCACCTTCATGATATCAAATGTTTTGTTGCCTTGTAAAATTGGCTTTATGTATACACAGGCTGTATCTCATACATACCGCTTTGTTCATTTTATGTTGCATAACCATTCAAATTTAAATCAGTTAAAATATATATTGTTCATGGTGTTTTTATTCTTGTTGTTATCGGTGTTTTTTTTTCCTATTTTCTTTTCTCGGTTCCTTTTTTTTCTGTATGTGTTACTTGATTAAATACCCTTCCACCTTAATTGTCACTGAAGTGCACAGCAGTTACTTAATGTGTCAATGGTGTGATTCCTCCTCAGTGATCTATGTAAACTACACATAATAGAGCTGTTAATGATGATGTTGATGATGATAACAGAACCTCAATGTAGACTTACCCAGAGAACATAACAGATGAGCTCATGATACAGCCGTGAGAAATGTTTTTCCATGTGCACCAACATAGCTGAACACTTATAAGCCTTGTCTTCATAACTTGTTCATGCCTGATCATATGCCTGTGTTCTATGTACTTGAATTGTGCATGCTTATTGCGCTCTTCATGCTTCATTTGTTTCTGGTTACTTTATACACTTGGTTTGATATTTTCAAATGTTGGTGACTCTTCCCTTAAATTCCTTCCAGCTTTGGCTCTTTTTGTATATACTTTTGGTTCTGATTTAAATGTTGTTTTGGGGGGTTTTTTAGAAGTAATCTTTCACATTTTTCCATCTTGGACTGTTTTTTTGTAAAGTGAAGTGAAAATCATGTTGAAATATGAAAAAAAAAAGTGATGAAGTGGTGTGTTGTGCACCTTCATGATATCAAATGTTTTGTTGCCTTGTAAAATTGGCTTTATGTATACACAGGCTGTATCTCATACATACCGCTTTGTTCATTTTATGTTGCATAACCATTCAAATTTAAATCAGTTAAAATATATATTGTTCATGGTGTTTTTATTCTTGTTGTTATCGGTGATTTTTTTTCCTATTTTCTTTTCTCTGTTCCTTTTTTTTCTGTATGTGTTACTTGATTAAATACCCTTCCACCTTAATTGTCACTGAAGTGCACAGCAGTTACTTAATGTGTCAATGGTGAGATTAATGTGAGATTAATGGTGACTCTTCCCTTAAATTCCTTCCAGCTTTGGCTCTTTTTGTATATACTTTTGGTTCTGATTTAAATGTTGTTTTTTGTTTTTGTTAGAAGTAATCTTTCACATTTTTCCATCTTGGACTTTTTTTTTTGTAAAGTGAAGTAAAAATCATGTTGCAATATGAAAAAAAAAAAAAAGTGATGAAGTGGTGTGTTGTGCACCTTCATGATATCAAATGTTTTGTTGCCTTGTAAAATTGGCTTTATGTATACACAGGCTGTATCTCATACATACCGCTTTGTTCATTTTATGTTGCATAACCATTCAAATTTAAATCAGTTAAAATATATATTGTTCATGGTGTTTTTATTCTTGTTGTTATCGGTGATTTTTTTTCCTATTTTCTTTTCTCTGTTCCTTTTTTTTCTGTATGTGTTACTTGATTAAATACCCTTCCACCTTAATTGTCACTGAAGTGCACAGCAGTTACTTAATGTGTCAATGGTGTGATTCCTCCTCAGTGATCTATGTAAAATACACATAATAGAGCTGTTAATGATGATGTTGATGATGATAACAGAACCTCAATGTAGACTTACCCAGAGAACATGAACAGATGAGCTCATGATACAGCCGTGAGAAATGTTTTTCCATGTGCACCAGCATAGCTGAACACTTATAAGCCTTTTCTTCATAACTTGTTCATGCCTGATCATATGCCTGTGTTCTATGTACTTGAATTGTACATGCTTATTGCGCTCTTCCTGCTTCATTTGTTTCTGGTTACTTTATACACTTGGTTTGATATTTTCAAATGTTGGCGACTCTTCCCTTAAATTCCTTCCAGCTTTGGCTCTTTTTGTATATACTTTTGGTTCTGATTTAAATGTTGTTTTTTGTTTTTTTTAGAAGTAATCTTTCACATTTTTCCATCTTGGACTTTTTTTGTAAAGTGAAGTGAAAATCTTGTTGCAATATGAAAAAAAAAAAAAGTGATGAAGTGGTGTGTTGTGCACCTTCATGATATCAAATGTTTTGTTGCCTTGTAAATTTGGCTATCTCATACACACCACTTTGTTCACTTTATGTTGCATAACCATTCAAATTTAAATCAGTTTAAATATAGATTGTTCATGGTGATTTTATTCTTCTTGTTATTGGTGATTTTTTTTCCTTTTTTTTTTCTCTGTTAATTTTTTTTCTTTTCTTTACGTGTTACTTGATTAAATAGCCTTCCACATTAATTGTCACTGAACTGGACAGCAATGACTTAGTGTGTCGATGGTGTGATTCTTCCACAGTGATATATGTGAAATACACATAATGGAGTTGTAAATGATGATGATGATGATGATTCAGTAATTAAAAAATATATATATAACCTTTGAAAAGGAAAGAAAAAAAAATAAAACAAAACAAAACCCCTGTGTGTAAACTGCCTTGTAAATGCCCAGTATCTGGTAAAATCACACTCCACTCCCCCACCCCACCGCCACCCCCACTGGGTTAAATACTGTGCATAGGGTAAAATACCATGTTGATAAGGGATGTAAATATCAAACTAGAATCTGTTTTTGGACTTAGCTGAATGTTTGGTTCCTAATATTGGGTTCTGTGACTGACACACTGCCCCAGTGGGATTGTGTTCTGTCACAAGAATACAACAATGAACATCGCATTGGTGATTGATATGTTAGCCAAGATCTACGTATGTGTAACATTGGTATTTGTTTAGATTACTTTCAGATGCACTTGGATTTATTTAACAATGGTGGAGAAGTGTTATTTAGGATTTTTGCTCTTAGAAATGATCCCAAAACTACATAAACAGAAAAGTTGTTTCCTTACATTTACTTCATTCATTCTCCTTTGTATCAAGAGATGAGTCAGAACCATGGTTTAGTCTGTAGTCTTAGGGGTTGTAAGAGGATAGATTTCTTGTTTTTCGTTGTTGTTGTTTTTGTTTTTTGTTTTTTTCAGAAAAGTATAGGTGACTTAAACAGGGCATGAGCAGTGTTCGTGGTAAATCAAAAAGATTCTGAGAGTGGGTCTTGTGGTCAATCAAATCAACACCTGTGTTGGCTAAGAATTAGATGATTGTGCCTACTACTTTTATTTTCTTGATATTTGCTTTTTATTCCTTTTGTGTAACACTGGGATGTTCTCTGTTCTTAAATATGCTGCCTACTTTGGAGGTTGTTGTTTATCACTGTTGTTTATACTTTGGTGATTTTTCTTTATTACTGAAGTCTGATTTGTATTTCTTGGGTGCTGTTGTTGTTATATTGAGTCTGTTCTACTTTGATCAGCTGAACCCAATCATGATCACATTAATCCCAAGTGTTTTTTGGTGTCCTGAATAGATCAAGAACCCCTAAGAACAAGAACAAGAACAAAAAACTTTAATCTCCAGGCCTCTGGCCCCTAGAAAAAGGTCAAAAGTACACAATATGATGATCATGCAGCCACAACAAAATGTAAAATACATTCTAACTTAAACCAGTAGAACAAAAGTGCTTCTTGTGCATAGTAAATTAATTCTGAATTTCTTCATTGCTGTCAAAGAATTCCTATGGCATCTTCAGGCCATTAAATATATAAATGCAGAGTTTACAAATACTGTAAACAGAACCATTCTTCAGCGAGTGAACATACGATTGACCTTCAGAGTTCAGATGTTTTTGCCGCAGGTTATTGTAAAGGAAACAAATGTTTATAAAATGGTTTTCATCTTCGACTACATTACAGCGTTTACATGTGTAATTTGAATTACATTTGAATGTTCTCCTGAAAAATAAATCATTTAATGGGAGCAAACCAATTCATAATTTTATCAAACGGTCCCTAAAACACTTTTTATCCACAAAGTCAAATATTGCTCACACTGAAAACCAGTTTTAAACAGTCTGTAATTATGATATATTATGATATAGATATATATATATATCTTTAGACATTACTGACTCGTCCCACTCTTGCATAATTATATCTTTCATTCTTTGCTTAAAGAATGACAAAAAAGTTTGCTCACAACCAGCCATATCTAAACCCCTACGATATCTAATGAACTGATCTAAATGGAAGACTTGTTAGGATGTATGAAGCTTATTTGGGGAGTTATGTCAAGTGGTTGAGTTCCATAAGGAGACATGTTTTTTTTTTTACCTGTTTATATCTTTGGAAAGACAAGCTGCATTACTGGTTAATGGTGTCTGTGTCTATACTGAGCAAGATTAACAGAAATCGACTAGCATGGGTTGTGAGTAAACTCTTGTATTTGGTTTATGCTTTCTTGGGAACTATGATTTTTAGAAACAAAGTTTTGTGTCAGTTGAACTGTGATGTTAATGTTGTATCACAAGAACAATGAGAGACCCTTTTAAGCTGATGTGGTATTGCACATTTAAATGCAACAAACATGTGGTTGATTTGGAAACTGTGGTTTGTATCAGTGTACACCCAGTGTGTGTGTTATTGATTTATGCAGTGATGTTGTGGGAACAATGTAGGTATTGAGTTAACAAAACAATTGCAGAGATGTGTGTGCAGTAACTGTGTAAAATCTTTTGGCTAGCTGCTCCTGGAGTTATTATCAGGTGTGATCTATCTATTTTGTATGTTAGGTGGTGGCAGTGATATTCAAGGTGAACAAATAGAAAGGCAAACTTAACTGTGTGGTTGACAGGAACTGATGAACACTGAGATTTTGTATCAGTCATATCTGTCTGTCTCTCTAGATACCTATCAATCTGTCTAGATATATATGTATGTAGAGAGAGAGAGAGAGAGAGAGAGAGATGCACAGTATTTTTTGTAACTGATTGCTGGTAATGTGTAAGCTAAACAGAGCTTGTCCTTTGCATGGATCTCTTGAGAAGAGTGAATACTGTTGGACGAGTACCTGTCCTCTACCTGTGAGCCTACCCTTCTACCCTACCCATTCTTCTTCCCATTCTTTTTCCAACAACCTCCCTGTTACACTTGCATTATATTTCAGAATATACTGATTTTATCATCAGTAAGTGAATGCTTAACTTGGTAATATCTGAGACCATATCCTATTGCCATTATCAGTGTTATGTGGATGGCTATTTTTTTTTTTTATATATGCAACTTATTTTATGTAGGTTTTTATTTGCAGACAGTATTTTAGAATTTTACCATTATGAATTATATTTTTATGTGGGTGTTTTATATATATATATTTTTTTAACCCTCAGAACTATTGGTATTTCTGATGGCAGAATGATTTTTATTGGTATTTCTGAAGGTAGAATGATTTTTTTTTATGGCATGCATGCACACACACGAATGTACATCTTTAAATCCAAGTGAATAAAACTGAAAATGAAGTTAAGATATTGTTGACCACTCATACATACACACGTGTGTGCGCGCACATGCCTCCGACCCATAAGCACAGAATATGCAGACTCTCTCTCTCTCACACACACACTCTGTCTTATGTTCACCCTACAGTTAACTAGTTTTCTTTTGTTTTGTTTTTTTATTACTCTTCTCTCTTTTTTCACTCTTTTCTTCATGATTAGGCCCCCCTTTATGCAGCACTGTACAAGCTTTACAATACATTGAAGGTAACCCTTAAAATTCACTGTTACAAAATTGTAATTGTTTCAGCTAAATTTGCATCAGCTAATTATCTAAGTAGGTATAGATTTTGCGTGTTGAATCAGAACAAACATCATGCATGCACTGGATATCACTGTATCACCATAGTAAATGACCCGGCAGCTAGTGTCTAGAGTCACCATCCTTTGGTGGGAGGTCTCAGTTAAGACCATGGTGACCGTACAGTTGAGACGAACAACATATTCGGCAATGACATATATCTAAGTTAGGGCCAATGCCAATATAGTTCGTTACCTCAACTCTACTCCTCTCAGTCAAAACGACTACATGTATGTGAACAAAAATGACTACCGTTGGAAAACCACACAATTCTGTAAGTGTTTTTTCTGTTATTTATAAAGTCTTGCAAAAATTTTATTTCTTCTCCAGTTTAAATTGATGCAAGTACTGTTTACCAAAATATAAATGAAGTAAAAGGTAGCATGATTGTGCATATTCCCATCATATGCAAGTAAGGGCTTTTGTTCGATGCATATTTAAAACATTTGCACATTTTTTTTTGTTTTACAATAGTTCAAAAACGTATTACAAATAAGAAAACCATCCTATGCAATATAAAAAAAAAATAGTTATCATCATCCACTTTACCCATCTCTTTAAGAATTCCATTTGTTCCTATTCATCTGCACATATTAATGATATAATATCAATAATAGCAATAAATCTTTATTTTGTCATTATTATTATTATCTATAATGTTGATGATGATGACAGTCAGGCAGATTTTAAAACAACAACAAAATAATAGGCAGATTTCAAAACAACAACAAAATAATAGGCAGATTTCAAAACAACAACAAAATAATAGGCAGATTTCAAAACAACAACAAAATAATAGGCAGATTTCAAAACAACAACAAAATAATAACCTCAAAAGAGACAACTGACCAACTCAAAAGAGATTTCATAATGTAAAAAAAAAAAAGTCCAAATGAGAAAACCATGATGGATTACCTTCCATTTCTCCTGATATCTAAATTCTAGTTGGTGCTGGAATGAAAGGGGGAAGTGGAACAGAAAATACTGTATCAAGTTTGTAAGATAAACACAGGCAGAGAGTGCACATAATTAATATTATACTCTCTTAACATTCAGTTAGCGCACGTCTCCCTTGAAAATAACGCGTTTATCGGTCCACGTGTAAAAGTTGATGTGCATGTGTGTGTGTGTGTGTGTTCTTCAGTTTAACGCCTATCTACATATTGTGATTTTAGACGTGTGTGTGTGTGTGTGTGTGTTCGTTCTTTGGTTTAGCGTCTTTTCACTATCAGTAATATTAGACGATTAAAAAAAAAAAAAAAAAGGGAGGGGGGGCAGGGGAGGGGAGAGGGAAGAGGAAAACAGAAAAGGTAGAAAACTACAAAAAAAAATGCATAACTAACATGCAATTACACTTAACAGTAACAATTAAATAATGATAATAATAATCAGAAACCATTAACACAATTCTGAAGTACATTAAAGGAATGTAGAAATAGGGCTATGAACTAATGCCTGTGAAAGTTCGACCATAAGAACCTCATCAGAAATAATATAATAATAATAATAATAATATTTTATTTTTATATAGTGCTATAATACAAGCATAAGCAAACTTTAAGTGCTTTACAATCCAGTACCTAAAGTGAAACAAGAAAGCATATAAAAAGTAGTAGAAACATAAAACAGAATCAGCAGTATTATAAAAACACAATGCATAAAACTCAAAGTAACATACTATCAAAACTACAACTGTTACACTTCAACACTCACACTAACACACACACACAGACACACACATGATTAGACGGCTGACAGCAATTTTCACTTAAAATACATACATGTAGAAAGGAACATAATTGTAATCTGCATGCCACAGATTTTGTAAAAATTGTAAAATAAAATTTTGGACAGACAAGGTAAAAGGGGTAAAAATCGGGTCATTCTCCCTTTTGAACCACACCACCACCATCCATCTACCCACCCCCATTCTCTCTACTCTCCCATCACACACACTCACACAACACTATTTGAGTTATGACAAGTATTTTTAAAGAGATAAGTTTCAAGATTTGTTTTAAAGGTAGATAGATGAGTTGTTTGTCTGAGAGCAATAGGCAGAGAATTCCAAGTTGTTGGGCCAAAGACGACCTCTTTCCACAGGAGTTAAGGAAGTATCGGGGAACAGTTAGCTGGGAGGAATCAAGAGATCTCAATGTTCTGTTTGGCAAGTACGGGTTAACAAACTCAGAAAGATATGAGGGTGTGGTATCACAATTCAGGCACTGAAAGCTTAGACAGGCAGCTTTATATTCAATTCTGGCTTGAACAGGCAACCAATGAAGTGTCCGCAGGAGAGCAGTAGCGCTCTCTCTCCTCGACTTTTTAAGGACGAGTCAAGCTGTACTATTCTGCATTCTCTAAATAACTTTCCAAAAATCATCTGCAGAATAGTTATTCTCTTTGAAATACTTGGGCAAAAAGGTACATAACTGCTGACAGTGAAACACACAATGATGCAAGCTGAACTGGTTACCACAGATGCAGGTAACATTTTTACTATACCTTGTCTTCAGCGCATCAAGTTTTATATGGAAGAAAGTAGAGGTTATTAATCTTGTATTGCAAGCTGATGGATTTGGTATCTTTTCTTTAATAATATTATCAGGGAATAATGTCCCTTATGTTTTCAAAACTTTTCCTTCCATCAGTTATGAAATCAACCTCATGCTGATTTTTCTAACAAAGTGTATGCTTCTTTTACGGAAAGATGGATATGTATTTTTGTTGATTTTTCTGAATCTTGTGTTCCTCTTTTAGCTGCTTTATCAGCAGTTTCATTGCCATGAATGCCCACATGAGAAGGCACCCAACAAAAACTGACCTCAGTCCCTTTAATCCTCAAAGATTTGCCTCAATAACTAAGTCAGGTCTTGTTTCAAGGCTAAATAATTCTAGAGCATAAAGTACTGAGAGTGATTTGGAATCAACAAAGAATGCTATTTTCAAGTAAACTATTTGATGGCTCACTAAGTAGTTCAGAGCTTGTATAATAGCAATTAACTCAGCCATGAATATGGAAAGATGTTTTCCAATATCCAATAAAGTAAGATTTTTCAACTTTAAAAGCAGGAACATAGAAATCTGCACCAGCACACTTGTCATCAAGAACAGATCCATCTGTAAATATATGGAGATGATTCTGATAATTTTCTGCTATATCAGTTCTGGCAGTACTTGTCATGACATTGATGTTTTCTTCCTTTTTTGTTTCAGAATAACTGATAACAAAATCTGCTTTCAACATTTCCCAAAAAGGAACAGGAGTATGATGTGGGTTTGGAGCTAACTCTTTCATGTTAACATCAGATTCTTTTAACAAATTTGAAACAAGTTGCAACTGTTTCTTGTAATGAAATGGCTTTAGCTCTTTTAGGAAAATCAATGTCAGATCTTACTGTCAGTTCATCAGCAATGAAATTTTTTGTTATTGAAGTGTATTCACAGTGAATTTTGCTGCTGCTAACTCACGATGTTCATTTAAAGGAACAATTCCAGATGTTTTGTATGTTTCCTGGTTGGATGCATGAGAGGGCACTCCGAGGGCAATTTTGATAGCCTTACAGTCTACACTTTGAATCTTTTGTAATAGATATTTAGGTGCACTGAGAAATATTTCTTGTGCATAGGCTGTCTTAGATCCTACAAGGGCCATGGAAAGATGAACTAATGGTTTTGTATCCATTCTCCAGGGAAAGAAGCTTATAATTTTCATAAAATTGATACTTTTCCTTGCCTTTGTTAAGACTCAGACTAAGACTATTTTTTCCATTCATTTCCTGACATGTGAGGTCAAAGTAATAGGCCTATAGCTATTCTTATTATGTTTAGGTTTTCCTGCTTTTAAAACCGGTACAACTATTGATGTTTTCCATATCTGTGGTGCACTACCAGATATCCAACATTTCTGATATATTTTGTGTAGGAAAATGACACATTTAAAAAAAATGTGTTTTAGCATCTCATTAGATAGTGCATTGATGCCAGCTGAACTTTTTTTATTGCTAAGGGAAGCAAACTCCTCATACGTAATAGGAGAATTAAACCACAAGTCATTTTGCAGAATGGGATCACTGTATAAAGCGCTATTTTCTTCTCTGACTCTGTGTGTTTTACACGCAGGTGATAAGCCTTCGTATTTGCTATTTTTCGCAAACATTTCAACAAAGATTTCTGCCTTATCCTGATCTGATAGAAACTTGTTTTGTGAGTCATTTGATATTGGACAACTTGGTAACTTTATTCCATTTTTCATTTTTGTCCAAACTTATTAAAATCTTTATGATCTGAAATTTCTTGAGAACAAAATGATGACTAATGAACTTTTTTAGCTTGGGCTACTGTCATATTACTCTGAGTGTTTGCTTTCTTCATTTCTTTGTGGTTTTGGGGCTTACTGTCCACGAGATAGTTCTTAAATGTTTCATTCTTGTAATTAACTGCCTTTTCACATGCATCATTCCACCAGACATTGCCTGAACGGTTACCTGACTTCAAAGCCTTTACTTTTGGGATCAAAATATCAGCTGTTGATAACAAAGTTTCCGTAAAATTTGAATACATTACATCTACACTCTCATTCTCAAGTTTTTCGAAATCGTGAGAGGTAAGAATGTTTTGAAATAAATCCCAATTTGCATTTTTATAGTCATATTTTGGAATTATGTCGACATTATCATCAGGCTGGTTATCATCATCAGCTATTGTAATGATGATAGGCACATGGTCGCTTCCCAATATGTCTTTATGTGTTTCCCAGGTACATGATGAGACTAACTCTGGGGATATTAGTTGTCAGGTCAATTGCTGTTGGTCTGTGTTTAGAGACGTCAGGAATTCTATTAACACTACCATCATTCATAAGATGAAAGGGGCTGTCAGTGATATTTTCTATTAACCGATTGCTTGTCACAGTTTTACAGTCCTTTTCCCAGAATGGAGCATGGGGATTGAAATCACCCGCTATTACCCATTTACCAGGCTGTTGTTCTTGTAATGTTCTAAGCCACTCAGCATTTCGATCGTTTGGACCTTTCGGAAGATAAATGGAAAGTACGTTAAGAACTAGCTTGTTGCTAAATTTTACTGTAGCTGCACAAGAGTGTATGTCAAAGCTTGCAATAGATTTTGAAACAGGAGACTTGGATGGATTATACTGTAATTCCCTAAGTATATAAATAACAGTACTTATCTTCTTGCCCTCATTCCCAGTTTCATATACTGGTGGAAAATGAAAATTTGGAAGTTTGGGAAGCTTACATGCACTGATATTAAGTGTGTGTGTGTGTGTGTGTGTGTGTGTGTGCATGTGCATGTTCTGTCATCAATGGTGAATATACAATCACAGAAATATGTAACTTAAAATAGAGCATGGCTCTCAAGCAAGAGAAAGTAGTCAAGGAATATGAACACACCTCTCAAAACATCACTTATAATATTAGTGCCCTGCAATTATTCATAAAACAAACAATAAAATATAGCCATCCGGCAATCCATGACAAAAGGGTTATGCTTCAAAAACAAGTTTGAAAAAAGTGTTCACACCCGCTTTGAAAATGCACTCTTCAAATAATGTTAAGCGCACAGTCTGACACAAGTGATTTTGAAAGGGACAGTCTAGCCATTGTCACTAACTGGCAATGCAAAATGTATATCAGAGGACTGTGCACATGTGCACATCTGAACAAAATATGAACAGGAAAATCTCATTCTTTTTGCAAGCCTCACAGAATCCTGTTAATGTGTTACACAAACAAGAAAGACATACAAAGCCAATCATTTAAAATGCAGTCATCAACCTACGATGTAAAGGGTGTTTTGCGCATTCATGTATGAACAATTAGATGAAAAGTGTTGATACATAACACACTCCATATGTATTTCAGAAAACAATACATGGATTGTCTTATTTTCACATTATGTTGCTTGATGCAAATTAGCAAATCAAAGTGTCCTTAATTCTATGCTGATGCTAAGTATACTGTCTATCGACACCTGATAAAAATGTGTCCACCTTGACCTTGAAAAAAGTTGATTACAAAAAAAGAAAAAAAAAAGAGGCAACACAGCAAAACAACTTCAATTATTTCATACTAAATCAACAGACCCTAACACCTCCTTCCCCCCCCCCCCCCTCCCGCCACACTGTACTCAACTTGTCTCTATATGCTTTTGTCTGCATGAGTGATCTGTCAACATCTTGCTACCCCGCCTACAATCCCTCCTTTACTATTCCTGCACCCTATAATTCCATCACAGAATGCACTCATGAATGAGCAGTACATCACTGGTCCTTGAAAACAATTCTGTATTCTGGGTAGGCCTGCATGTCACTGTAGGTGACAAAAATTGTAGGACTGTTCACGTCATCGACAGTGCTGTTGTAGCGCTTGCCACCTGGTGTCTTCTCCGGCGGGCTGCGCATACTCTGGTCTCCCTTTGTGTACTCTCCAACAAGCACGCTGCACCGGAACATGTGGCGTTGTTGGGACAGGTCAGCTTTTGCATACTCGTCACGACTGGAGTATGCTGCGGTGGTTGTGAAGTATGATCCTTGCCCATATGCACACTCTGTCAAAATTCAATCAAACTGTCTTCATTCAATAGCTGTGCTGATAAATTACAACAGTTCTATTATTTTACAGAGCTCTCATGAAACAAATATTGCATTCTTGAAGTCCTTAACAATGGCAAAACTGCAATAAAAGCAAACTGTTTGAAGTAAAACCACGTCACACAAAAAAGCACATCATTCAATATTGCCCTCCCCTTTTTTCATTTTAACCAGTCACCTCTCCATGCCACACCTCTTCTATTTGGTACATTCCAACCCCTCCTCCCCCTCTCATAAGAAGAACTCCAAACTTCCGTGCAACACTTCACACACACACACACACACACAAAACGATTTTCAGCAATATCCTGGTAACTACTGTGATTATTCAACAATGTGTAAATTGCATAAGTCGATCCAATCATATCTTTTGCTCACCATAAAAAAAACATTTGTTGTAGGATTGAAACATGCTGGGATTTTGAATGCACAGCTGGGCAGTCATGGCCACAATGGACTGGCATTTCACATATGCCCAAGCAACTTACACATTCTAATGGAATGGTAAGCAATTTCATTCTTACTGTACCCCATTTATAATGTGCAACAGACATGGTGATGGTGTAGTTAGTGTCATTCTGTGTGATGCATCCAGAATTTTCTTTTTCTTTTAACTGCAGACAAGGAATGGAATGTCATGCTGTTTGTAAACCACAACTCAGTGAAACATGAGCCTGGCTAGGGAACAGAAATGACTCAAGAAAACCTTGCTGATCTGGAGGCTTCACAAACAGAAATGTCCTGTGGAATGAGGGAAAAGTAAAATGCCTTTCCCCATGGACACAACACCCTGCCGAAACAGGCCCTGAGCCCTGGTGACTGGTGAACACTGGATCACAAGTCCAAAACATAACTGACTGCCACAGTGCCTCTTAAACTTTTTTTAAAATAAAACATCTATTTTATCATCAAAACACAGTGACAAATACAAAAAGACTTAACCCACTTTGAAGCGTGCTGAAGCTTCTGTTAAATCCATAGCGGATGATTCCATCCACTGCTTCTGATTTAGCTCCATGCCAGAGTTTGGTCAACTCGCACGTCTGCTTTGGTGGCATGGAGGTCTCCATTTTTTGCTTCAAAGTTTGGTACTGTTTGTACAGGGTCAGGTTTTGTATCCGTTCAATCTGAAACCATACATCCAATGAAGTGACTTTTGCAGACAAGCAAAACACAGAGGATATTCTACATGAGTCAAAAATGAATAATAAAAAAAAAAAACACACGAAAGAGCATAAAAGAAAGAAAGAAAAATGAAAGAGGCAAGGCCGTCAAGACTCACTTGTGATATGCACTTCATCCAATAAAGTAATGATGAGGAAAAAAGAGAGAGAGAAAAGTCACTAGAAATGTGTCCTGTGTTAAGTATTATGAAGCTGAACAAAAAGTGTGTTGGGAGTGGCACTGAACCATGCAACACTCTGAAGCAAAGATTTACCACAGGGCCAAAACACGTATGACCACACTTATTCAAAATTATTATCTAAACCTATGTCTGTTTTTTGCATGGTAAATTTATTACTCTATTCAAGGTGATGATATTGTTTAAATCATTTTATTTTGATATATCTTGATTATTTAGGAAATTTCTTTAACGTTTGTGCTAAAGGAGATGTTGTCATCACCTTAGGCACATTGCAACATGCTACTGATTTCTCCAGAACTAGCAGACCAGCATATGCTGGGCCTGCTCATAGACACAGACACTAATATTCCCGTTTTTAGTGCCTATGGCCTACTGAAACTGAGCAGGTAAGCTATGCCTCAAAGGTGCCAGCTTCTTTTTTTTTCATTCTGGTAAATTCAGCATCTGCTTTAAAATATTCACATGCAGTAAACACGTCAATGGTGTAGAGTCATTCTAAGAGTTTTGTCCAGAATTTGTATTTCTTTTCTTTAAAGGCAATTGCAAATTGGGTCCAAGGAAGCTGATGGGTAAATTCAAAAACTTGTGCTGTTATTATTATTATTATTCTTTGCTGTATCCTTTCAAGTATCATATGTACTGATGAAAAGTGTTGGTGTGCTAATCTAATCCACCATTCTATGTATGTTGTATCTTTTTCATCTGTAATACTTATCGGCCTAGAAAAAATGTTTGATCAGTTTAAAGGTAACAGTACACTTGACGTATGCCACATTCAGCGAGAAGAGCCATCAGTTAAGTGCTATAAACATCTGCTCTCAGGTGAGCAGCATAATCTAAATTCAGAACACAGGCCATACTCGGAACAGTCTTAGAGTTTTGTTATGTTCAGACTGATAACTTTGTTATCAGCTCGCTGCATCACAAAAGTGGTCACGCCATAATTATGCTTGCTGCTTCCACTCAATGTAGTGTGCTGTGATTTATTTCTATTTCATCCTTCAGGTTGCCACTATTTAATATGTAATCATCACCAAATTAATCATTTGAGTGATACTATAGCTGAGAGCTGAGTCACCATGTTCAATGTGAATTGACTGAAGGGAAGTAACTTTTGTGTGTGTGTGATTGTTCTACCCAACTCCAATTATCTTTTCACTTTTCCAATCAGAAAAACAAATAACCATAAATCTAAATTATGTTAAATTGATCAGTATGAGCAATATTTTTCTTAATTGGTATGAACAATATTTTTCTTAAAGTGAAGAGGTACACATACGAACCTTTAAATTGTGCTTTGAGCACTTAAAATGGTTTTTAAATAACAATTTATAGAATATTTATTTTTTAGATAAATGTACTTCAGAATGGTTACAGGAATTTGAACTGCTGGGCCACCCGACCCATTTGGTACAAACCATTACATGAGAAAAGAAAAAAAATCACCCTCTGAATTTTTGTGGCTGGCCTCTGCAAGCTTTGCATGAAAGTCTTTGCGACACCTTGGTATTCTGGTGATGAGGGTGATAGTGGCACAACATCCACCATGCCCTGCATACTGGACCAGGTTTTGGGAGGCTGCACTTCCACACCTGTACCAACATTCAGCACTGTGATGAAGATTCAGTGCATTGTCATAAGTACCACTTATTATCACCCCCGAAAACAGAGAATAGCTGCCTACAATGCGGGGTAAAAACGGTCATACACGTAAAAGCCAACTCATGTGATATACGAGTGAATGTGGGAGTGGCAGCCCACGAATGAAGAAGAAAAAGAATAAGTCATAAGTACAGAATACATGTGGAATGGTTCCACAGATACAATGACACAGTCAGAGAAAGCAAGAGAGAGACAGACAGACGGACAAATGGAGAGAGAAGGGTGTGGGGTTATTTCTTGGTCAAAAAAAAAAAAAAAAAAAATTCCACAGGCTCACCCATCCACACTGTATGAGCTCAACTCAACTGAGTGCAGCAAAATGAAAAGTAATTTCCTGGTTATTGCTTGAATGCCACCTGGAAGGGTGTTCTTCTGAACTTACACCTCTGTCAGTCCACTTTTCTGACGCTTCTGGAACGCATGGGGATGAAGAAGGGATTAATCATAGTGCAAAGTGGCCAGCTTTTAAAAAAAACAAAAGGAATCAAAAATCACTCTTGTCCCCTCACATACAGATGGGGAACCTCACAAAAAGGATACAGCTTGTGATCATTCAGGTCCAAGCGCTAAGAGTTAGTAAAGGAATGGAATCCCCAACCATCCGAACCAACCCCTCTTCAATCCCACTAACACCAGAGGAGGACAAACCGCAGGATTATAATATCAGGCTTCTTTGGTATTTGGAATGGAACACTCAACCGTGTTGATGGGAGAGCTCAAAAACATTGTTTCCTCTATTTCCTCCATGAAAACACACCCATAGTTCTGCACAGGAGGAATCTGGCAAGGCAGTAAGTTCCTTCTTACTCAGCACATCTACTGTCTAGACAGAAAGGTCAAATATCCAAAGGAACACTTTTTTGTCGTTGTTACCATATTCTATTTGGCATTTTCATGGCATTACAATCATGCTGAGTCCCCCATACACAGCCAAACTCCCAGATTCAGCTGTAGCAGTCCCAGTACACAAAGTCCACAGGTATAGATCTATTGATGTTTGGTCACCAAAAGGCCACACACCAGTGCTGCTGAGTCACTTTGGTGGTGTTCAATGGCTGCTTTGATTCAACATATACAGGACATCATGTTCCTAGCCCTCCTGACTGACAACAATAATGGCTTGACTGGAGTGGAAACTGCCGACATGTCCGTCAAATAATAGTCCATCAAGAATATGCTGATGCTGAAGGCTTTGACAAAACCTGATCAAAAGCATGGAAGTGGAGGGGTATTTCAAACTGAGGTCATCATAAAAAGGAGGGCATAAAAGGCCACAGAATTTGGTACATTTTTTAAAATAATCTTCTTAGTTGATGGTGAATGATGAGGATGAGGATGATAATGCTTCATTATGAAAGCAGGGCATAAAAGGCCACAGAATTTGGTACAATATTTTTTCTATAGTTGATGGTAATGATGAGGATGATGATGATAATGCTGTGGAGTTCCCTTAATGTTACAAGACAAAGTTGTGCTCTGTGCTCCTTTCATAATATAATCCAGTGTCAACCAGGCCACAGTGTTATACAAGACATGTACAATGCCAATCAGGAAATTTGAGTGAAACATCTGAAGACTCATCTGTAAAGTGGATGACCCTTGACTTTGGGGTCCCAGTCATGAGCCCCAAACTCCACAATTACACACTCTAATCTATGGTCTCCCAGTTGTCAGTTCACATCACTAACAGTTTCACCATGTTGGCTGGAAGGATATAAATATGTAATTAGATGCGACTTACCTCTGATCTTGTTTTGTCGGATGACAGTGGGACGTGGCTTAGCTGCCTCTTCAGGATCTTCAGGAATTTCTTCCATTGTGGTGAAATCAATGGTGTAAGTCAGCCGTACGCCACCCACAAATTCATCAATCATCGATCTGGGCTTGCCTTCCCTTCATAACCACAGATCAATTCATCAGTTAATCAATCGATACTGCTGGTGATTGGAAAAAACCTGCATACAGACATGTCATTGTATGTGAGCATGCAGATGGGTGCATGAGTGCATATACATTTTCATACAGAGATGTTCATGTCAGTGCTGTAAAGTACATCTGACAAGGGGAGGGCGAGGTCAGTGTCTGACAAGAGGAGCGTGATTGCCCCTATAATAGATTCTGTCCCTACCCTTTTCCCAAAATAGCTCTTTTGCAGTCAGCTGTGCTATAAACATATATGATTTGATCTGTCCATTCCACCACACTCTGCTGCAATGTGTGTATGATTGATTATGAACTGAAGAAAAGGGAACAACAAATATGTCACATATGGACTGCAGGTGTCTGTGATACAATCTCTTCCTGAGTAAACAGTATTTTGTTGACTTATTCAGATCGTGTAACACAGAACTGCCCACACAACTTCAACTGTGAAGTTAAACCATGGATACAAAACCTCCTCTGTCACAATCACACAACGTCACCACAAATGCTGCAAATGCAATGCCCATTCTGGTTTTTCAATCTGAGCGTTCTGCCTGTAGCTGAACCAGATGGTGCAATGAACCTGGTGTTTACTTCATCTTATCATGCATCATATAAAGTGGGTGAATTCTTTTCCCAATATTTTCATGGTATGTATAACCTTTTTTTTTCTCAACAGAAATCATGTGGCTGCATGCTTTGAGCCATTAGCATCTAGGCAACTATTTGTTTGACCTGCACAGAAAGCTGTAAGCTATGACCGGCTGATCAGCTCTGCTCCCAGTGACCCTGATCCAACCAACTGATAGGGGCATAAATTCACAGTCAGGCCTTGCGTTGCGCTACATGTTGGAGGACGATTCTCTTCTTGGTAAATCCTGCTCTTCTTCACTGAAAGAGATGTGAAAGTGGATTTGATTCATCTTAAGAGCCGCCCATTTCCCTGATTTATATCACTGTAGGTGAACTTTGCTAAGGTTTTCTCCAAAAACTGTGTCTGGTGTCAACAGATTTCTTTATGCATTACATAATGAAGGCATTTGTATATAATTATAGGTAAAGTCAGGAAAATGCATTTATGTATCTAACTACAGAGCAACTCACTGGTAATCCATCTCAATCCTGTAGTTATTCCTCTTGTCATAGGGCAAAAGCAATGTCCCACCTTTCCCCACTTCAATGCTGCTCCATTGAACCTGCAACATGTTTCACATGGCAAGTGACCAGTGGCTTAATCATCAAAGAAGCATCAAAATGATTCAAATGATGTGTTCTGGTCATGACTTCAATCACACATATACACACAGGCACTCATACATAAGCCTTCTTGCAGCCTGCTTAAATAATATATATATATATGTGTATATATATATATATATATATATATATATATATATAGATAGATAGATATATATTGAGAGAGAGATAGACAGATGTATGAATTCAAATAGGTTTAATATATAATGTGATCGTTTCATGCTGATTTGTCTCGGTGAACTGGGCCATGTTGTGTGTGCTGTATTAGCTGTTCCACTGGATGCAGTCCACCATATATACACTGTACTGTGCAGGGTTGAAGCTTTGCTGTGCTGTCCTAGGTTGTATTGTCTTCTAACTGCAGACAACATATATGTCTATGTGTGCATGTGTGTGTGTGTGTGTGTGTGTGTGTGTGTGAATTTATGTGCTTTTAATGTGTCATGTGGAGCCTGATACATTTGCTTGGGAGTTAGACCATCATGTCTGTGAGACTGCAAGTTGTTGCATGTGCATGTGTGTGGGGGGGGGGGTGGGGTGGGGTGGGTGTGCATTTACTCACTTGTGTCAGTGTGTGCACATGTGTGTGTGTGGGGGGGGGGGGGGGGGGTGCATTCAGCCGCTTACGTGTGTGCGTGTGCATGGTTTCACTGAGCAGGGCCCATTTTTGACTCACTTGTGTAAACAAAGTGAGTCTATGTTTTAACCCGGTGTTCAGTTGTCTGTGTGTGTGTGTGTGTGTGTGTGTGTGTGTGTGTGTGTGTCCGTGGTAAACTTTAACACTGACATTTTCTCTGCAAATACTTTGTCAGTTGACACCAAATTAGGCATAAAAATAGGAAAAATTCAGTTCTTTCCAGTCATCTTGTTTAAAACAATATTGCACCTCTGGGATGGGCACAAAAAAATAAAGAATGAAGCCTAATTATATGCAAACTGCATTTACTGTTATATTTATATTTTTTGTATTCTCTAAACTTGGCACTTTGATCTGATATTCTGACACAACAACAAGAGCAGTCATTATTATCAATTTGTTCAAACAGGAACTTCTTTTGCTAAGCATGGAAGTTTTATTTATTTTGCAAACGTTTTGGTGCAGATAGTAAAAAATGGAAATTACTCTGTAATTAATGATAGGGGACTTAGTTGATTTAAACTGATCTTTCTCATCTTAAACATTACATTTTGAAATTATACTCAATACATAAAAAGCTTGTGTGTTTTACTCTCAGTGTACAGGGCTTTCACTATGTTCATTCGCCCATGTGGTCTTTTTCGGAAAATACTAAAATCAATACGATGAGTGGACTTTACAGATCTGTTGGCTGAACCCAGAAGGTCATGGGCGAGAAGGAGACCGTTAAATATTTATTCAGAGAAAGATTTGTGAACGCCTCATCATTTACTGGATTATGCACCAAACTGCCATAAAAATATCCACAGAATCAGTCGGAATTCACAGTTAAAAATTATAAACCATGCAAGTTAATACCCTTGAATTGATCACGATGAAAGGAAAAAATTTCCAGTCTTGACTTTTCTGAAAATGAAGTCCTTTTCACTTCTTATGACGTTTAGAAGTACTTGTACTTGGCTCTACATGTTATTAGTTTAACAAAATACTAAATTTTCATATCAACTTTAAAACTATAAAACTAGAATGAACATAAAAGAGAAACTGAATCGACCGTGTCGTACTACATTCCCGGCGGGTATAACTAAACTGTACATCTATCTAGATCTAGTGAAAACAGCTAAATGTTGCAGTGTGATTGCGGCGATAGCCATTAAAAAGAATTTTTAATTGCCCTTAAAGATTTTTTGAATGCCCAAGATACACCAGAATAATATGATTTAAACAGCGTTCTCACTGCAAATACGGCAATTGATTTATCGCCCTTTAAAAAAGTATGTTCAAATGTTAAATTTTAGAACATCAGTTAAGGAGCCACGATAGTGTAATGGATAAGGCAGTTTCTTCTCACCCGAACACGCGGGGTTGGAATCTGGTTAGGACTTTTTTTTTTTTTTTTAAACGCAAAGCTTTATAATAACAAATACAGAACACATTTTAACAATTAGATTTTTTTTTTTTTAAAGTGTATCACAAGTGAGTCTTAAAGGCCTTGCCTCTCTTGTCATTCTTGTTTTTATTCAAATCATTTGCCTTCCATGTATATCTTTCTGTTCACTATATTCTAATGTATTTGCTTATTTGTTTACTTTGTCTTGCTATTTCATGTCTTTTTATGTTAATGTTTTATGCAAACCTGGGACAGACTCTCATGGCCTAATCAACGCACTGGGTTTGTGCAAAGGCCAGGTATCTGCACCATTTAATATGTTTATGTTTGTTTTTGTTCAATGGCAGGTGAGGTGTGGTGTATAAGGAACTGTCCACATGCTCTGACGCCTTCTTGAAACTGAAACTGAAACATGGACTGTGCTGTGCTGTCTTGCTTTAAGAACTGTATAATGTTGCATTTGTTTGCAAATCAGTCCACTGCGCTCTAACATGCTCTGCTGCATTTTGTGCACTGCACTACACCTTTTGTTAACTAACTCAGTACGGCCAGTCCTCTCTTCTCCTCTACACAGACCCTCGGATGTCCAGTGGGTGTCTGAATGACCCAACCTTTAGCTTCCGTCGTCAGAATTGTGGTATTCTTTGTCAACAAACCTCTTCAGTATAAGAGCCTTCCACTTGCAATATTTTGATGATGGTAATTGGGGTGATGCGCTGTCAACTTCGTCTCTTTCGCCATTCGTATGGAGTGAGTTAATGTAGATTGCTTTATCAAGTGCAGTTTTGGCTTTTCTACCTTTTATCATGGCAACATGTTGTTTGAATATTATATAGGACAATAAACATATATAGTTTGCTGGAAGAATTTTTTCATGGTGCATGTTACATAAACATATTATGTCTTTTTCCATTAATGGGACAGAGAAATAAGAAACAGTACCCAGCATGTGATGAACTTACCTCACTGATGAATATATTTTCTGGAACAATTGATCTCTCTCTCTTGCTCTCCACACACACAAACACACACACACACACATGCACACACATGCACACGCGCATGGACATGCACACACACACACACACACACTCACACACACACACACACACACACACACACATGGTGTGTGTGTACAATGTATCAGTGCATATGTATGCATGCCTATATGTACAAACACATGTGCTGTGATGAGCCATATCAACCAACATCAACAAATTTCTTGATTTTAAGCTGCTTTAACAATGCCAGGTCAAACAATGAAAGACACACACAAAAAACAACAACAACAACAACATGAAAAACATGTTTCCTACTGGTGAAAATAAACACTTAACACCTTGGAAAAATCTCTGAAAATAAGGAGTGTAAGACATACCTGCTGAGAGATCAATTCTGCATGCTTCAGTTCCTTCACTCCTTTCTCAGCTTCCTTTATGATTGAGTGCTTTGGAATCTTGTCCACTTTTTCCAGGAAGCCATGCAGCGTCAATCGCCCGAGGTCAAAATTCAGCGTGATATCCACTTTGGCTATTCGGCAAGCATTGATCAAATTATTTTTCTGGAAACAAAGTGGTGAAATATGCGTTTTATTCATCTTATCATACTTTAATTGTGTGATGATTTGGCATGTCTTTGGATGGTGCCAAGTTGCTTTGAGTCACACTGCAAGCATTGTACTGAACTTTACTGTGCTGTACTTTACTGTATTGCAGTATTTTGCAAGGGTGTAAGTGACACTATGGCCCAAGCACTGAAAATGAACATGTCTATGTTCCCAATCTGGGCAAGGATAAGATACTGGGAAGAAAGCTACCATGCAATGCCCATTATTTTCGTTGTTGGTTTGTTTAAAATAAACATCAAAATCATAGCTCTAAAAACTGAAAACATACAAGCTGCATCAAATGAACCAAAATAAAATTCACTTTCAAAACAGGACGGCACTGTATTCATATTGTAGACAGCAATATGAACGTAGGTTCAAAACTTGGGAAAGGGCCTTCCTTACTAAAGAACTCTCGGGAAGTGTCCTTTACTGAACAACTCCCGTAAAGGGTCCTTCTTCACTGGACAACATTTGTGAAGAGCCCATCTTTACTGAACACCTTTTGATATGGGCACTTCTTCACTGGACAACACTTGGAAAGAGCCCATCTTTACTGAACAACTTTTGATAAGGGCACTTCTTTACTGGACAACACTTGGAAAGAGCCCATCTTTACTGAACAACTTTTGATAAGGGCACTTCTTCACTGGACAACACTTGGAAAGAGCCCATCTTTACTGAACAACTTTTGATAAGGGCACTTCTTCACTAGACAACACTTGTAAAGAGCCCATCTTTACTGAACAACTTTTGATAAGGGCACTTCTTTACTTGACAACACTTGGAAAGAGCCCATCTTTACTGAACAACTTTTGATAAGGGCACTTCTTTACTTGACAACATTTATGAAGAGCCCATCTTTACTGAACAACTTTTGATAAGGGCACTTCTTCACTGGACAACTTTTGATAAGGGCACTTCTTCACTGGACAACACTTGGGAAGAGCCCATCTTTACTGAACAACTTTTGATAAGGGCACTTCTTTACTTGACATTTGTGAAGAGCCCATCTTTACTGAACAACTTTTGATAAGGGCACTTCTTTACTTGACAACACTTGGAAAGAGTCCATCTTTACTGAACAACTTTTGATAAGGGCACTTCTTTACTGGACAACACTTGGAAAGAGCCCATCTTTACTGAACAACTTTTGATAAGGGCACTTCTTTACTGGACAACACTTGGAAAGAGCCCATCTTTACTGAACAACTTTTGATAAGGGCACTTCTTTACTAGACAACATTTGTGAAGAGCCCATCTTTACTGAACAACTTTTGATAAGGGCACTTCTTCACTGGACAACACTTGGAAAGAGCCCATCTTTACTGAACAACTTTTGATAAGGGCACTTCTTTACTTGACATTTGTGAAGAGCCCATCTTTACTGAACAACTTTTGATATGGGCACTTCTTTACTTGACAACACTTGGAAAGAGCCCATCTTTACTGAACAACTTTTGATATGGGCACTTCTTCACTGAACAACACTTGGGACAGGTCTTTCAAAACTGAAAACGTCCTTCTTCATTGAGGAACTCGTACAAAGGGTCCATCTTTACTGAAAAACTCTTGAGAAGTGTCCATCTTTACTGAACAACTCTTAAGAAGTGCCAATCTTCAACGAAACAACTCTTGAGAAGTGCCCATCTCTACTGAACAACTCTTCAGAAGTACCCATCTTTACTGAAAAACTCTTGAAAAGGGTCCATATTTACTGAAGAACACTTAAGAAGTGTGCACCTTTACTGAACAACTCTTGAGAAGTGCCTATCTTTACTGAACAACTCTTGAGAACAGTCCATCTTTACTGAACAACTCTTGAGAAGGGTCTATTTACTGTAGTGTATTGTACTGTACTGTACTGTACTGTATTGTATTGTATTGTATTGTATTATAGTGTAGTGTAGTGTAGTGTACTGTATTGTAGTATAGTGTACTATTTCTTTCTTGTCACAACAGATTTCTCTGTGTGAAATTCAGGCTGCTCTCCCAAGAGAGAGCATGTTGCTACACTGAGAGCACCACCCTTTTTTTTCTGCCTGCAATGTTATTTGTTTCCCTATGGAAGTGGGATTTTCTTCAGAATTTTGCCAGGGACAACCCTGTTGTTGCCATGGGTTCTTTTACATGTGCTAAGTGCATGCTACACACAGGACCACGGTTCATCATGTCATCCGAATGACTAGCATCCAGACCACCACTCAAGTTCTAGTGTGGGGGGGGGGGGGGGGGGGGAATACTGGCGACTGGGATTCGAACCAGTGCGCTCAAATTCCCTCGCTTCCTAGGCAGATGCATTACCACTAGGCCAACACTCTTTAATGAACTTTTGAGATGGGTGTTTCTTTAAAAAACAACTCTTGAGTACAGTCCATCGTTACTGAGCATAACTCATGTCTTGGGAAGGGTCCTTCTTTACTGAACAAGAGTTAGGAAGAAACAATCTTTGTTAAACAGAAGTTCGGAAATATCTACTTCTTTCTAGAAGCAGTGAGAAAAATGCTTTGTAAATGAAAAAGCTTTGCTTTTTATGGTTTTAAGAAAAAGGAATATAAGGAAAAAATATGGATAAACTGAAATGTTTACCCATCAAAGTGTGTAAAAAGAAAAAAAAAGGAAAAAAAACACACACAAAAAAAACACCACACATAAGAAAACTAAAACATTAAAATATAGATCATAATGTTCATATATCAAAGTGTTTATAGTTTTTCATGATTCCTTGATTTTACACCTGAAAAGAGCAGTTTTACTGATTTGTTTCAAATGAAGAACTTTTAAACTAGCACTGTTTATTATCAGCTCATTCATGATGCTATTAATCACAGTAACTTTCTTCTGTATAGCTGGGGAAAAAGAAAAAAGGAAACACATGAAAATTGGCTTGATAATAAAGATAAATTATTCACATTCATTTTGTTTTCATCCTATAAAAGGGACTGATGAAAAGATTAAATAAAAATGTTTCTTTGACTGTGTGACAAAAAATAAAATAACATAAAATACATGAACATAGGTTTCAAAACAAAGCAAGACAAGAAAGTGACAGGTTTTGATCCACAGGCAAAACAATGACAATGTCTCTGTTTTTATGCTTTATTGTTTTGCCTGTGGCTCAAATGTATTGCTTCCTCAATTTATTTTGTGTTGAACCATAGGTGAGTTCAGTACCGTAATGTTTTGAAAGTTCTCAAACTCACACCTGCAGTCAACCTTTTCATACAAAATAAAATAGTATATGTGGGTGGCATGGGCTGTGCTCATTTGACAGATTGTGTGATTTCTTTTGTATTTTACACATGTGGCTTGTCTATATTCTCCCTTGCATGTACAATAATCAAGCCTAAAGCAGTTCATACTCACACTCAGCTCATCCCATTGGCTCAGATTCAGCTTATCTTCACTGACGGTGACCACAGACTCTTTGTAACACTGCAACAGCTCATTGTCTGCTTTGTCCACTGCAGTCTTGTTCAGGCCCACATATATCTTGGCCACACGGCCCCGTGTGTTCTCAAAAAATGGGTCTGATAAAAGAACAGTTACTGTTCTGAGAGAGAGAAACAAAGTGAAGCATGCACATGCACTGTAGACAGACCAGCCAACATTTGAAAACTCATGAGGAATAGTTTTTTTTTTTTTTTCAAGAAAGCCATTTCTAACTGCAGAAGCAAAGCCTACTTGGCTCATGTATGATTGCTACGGACTTTTCAACATCTGAAAACTCATGAGGAATAGTTTGTTTGTTTTTTTAAGAAAGCAATTTCTAACAACAGAAGCAAAGCTTATTTGGCTCATGTTTGATTGCTACTGACTTTTTTCCCATGCGTATGAGATCAAAAGCCAGAGTTGTATACATCATAAAGTTCAGACAACCTGATTATTCAAACTCACGGCAAAACCCACAATAGTTCTGGTCAGCAAGTGTCATAACCTGTAAAGAAATATCAGTGGCTTTTTTGTGTGTGTTCTTTATTGGTTGTCGTTGATGTTCAGTTTTTGTGGGTTTTTAAAATTTTATTTAGTGTTATCATTATTCAGGATGGGTATCAGATATGAACCCACTTGTTTACCATCTGAATTGGTGGACTAAAAGTTGTGTGCTGGGATGTAAATGCTTCCTCTAAGATACTGATCAACATTTCACCGTTTTAATGTGCAGGCAATGTTAGTACTGATTCTATCAATGCTGTAGCCTTTTCCTGACTTAATCATGGCTTTCCAACTTGGAAATTTCATAACAAACATTTGAAATTCATCCTGAACAAACCATACAGAAACTAGCATGCCGGAAAAATGGTGGATGAAGAACCAGAATAAATTTTTATTCATTCATTTCATTTGAAAGTCATCTGTTCAAATACTTTCTGAATAGCCGTATTTCAGCAAACATTCTTGTTTTTCTTTTTCTTTTTTTCTAAAAAAAAGGCAACAAATTGTATGGCTGTTATCATAATAACAATTTACATCGTTTGGTCTTATTTGACTATTTCTGGTCATAAGATGAATAAGTTGTGATTTCTGTGGTGTCATTAAAACACATTTCATTGGGAATGTGTGCAGGAAAAATGCACAAACAAATATGCTAACCGTCACCAAGAATGCAGCTTTCACCAGAAAAAAAAAAAAATCATATCAAGTTAATGTAAACAGTCTAAAGCCTCCACCGTGAGTGTAAAACACAACTGTATTTCTATGTCCTGATCATTCTTTAAAAAAAATTATTGATGCTGAATAAGTGAGATCTTTTAAAAAAAAATATCCTATTATATGGCAGAATTGTGCAGGTCATGGCAGAAAATGCAGCAATGTAACTTCCATTATAAGCAGAATAAATCACTGTTTTTTTAAACTGAAAATGATAAAAATGAGTGCCATTAATCAAAGTGTCAATCTGTAAGATAAAAAAGCTGTGAAAAACAAATATTGTTTTCTATGCTCCTCCTGACAGTGCACTGTCATTATAAAAGGAATGTATGGAAGAATCCGTTTGCCTCTATTCAAAAGCAAAATTTGGTGTCAACAAAGTATTTACTGGAAAAAAAATTAATATAGCTATAAAGGTTTGCCATTCACACACACACACACACACACACACACACACACTCACACAAATATACAAACACACTCACATGAAACATGCTTATCACAAAGACTCACTCACTTTGTACACATGAGCCAAAAACAAACACCCAAGAAAAGTTAGTGTTGACAGTGTGGCAATTCACTCTAGTTACTTACAGCGCTGGAATGCTTGCGTGGGCGAGGCAGGTTTTCCCACTGTGGACAGAAATCAAGAAACCGATTAAATTACATTTCATTCCACAGAAGGTTGCACAGGTATATGTCACTTATTCAGACATGTGTTGCTAGTTCAAATATGTTGGAAACATTAATATTTTTGTTGTTGTTTATTGATTAATACATTTAGTGATTTACAAAAAGTAAGAAAACAACTTCTATTAAATATCATGAACACAGAAACTTTTTTGCTACCTGTTCACAGCACTGAGTCAGTTGTGACCACACTGACAAAGTTTGAACAGCAAGTGCTGACTGAATCTGTCAAAACCATGGTGCTTTCATGTCTCTTACTCTGGAAGCTTAACAAAGGTATGCCAGTGGGACAAAGGCATAAGGCCAGCAAGGCACAGTTCTAAACCCTTTGAAATTCTGCCTTTGCCCATTTTACCCATGTGGCCGCTCTTGATCAGCATCATCTGCTTGAATATGGAGGGTGGTTCCCACTCTGTGTAGCACTCTACACTATCCTGAGCCTTGGCTCTCCAGAATACACTAATAATTTTCTTATAATTTCATTTCTTGTCTTGATGGAGTGGGTGCTTACATTTCAGGACCCACTGCAGTAACACGAGCAGCTGTTAGTGTTAATATTGTGTGCAGAATACTGAATCAGGGCTGTGTTCAGAGGGTTGAGTCAGGGCTGTGTTCAGAGGATGGGTGAATCAGGGCTGTGTTCAGAGGATGGGTGAATCAGGGCTGTGTCTAGAGGGGTGAATCAGGGCTGTGTTCAGAGGATGGGTGAATCAGGGCTGTGTTCAGAGGATAGGTGAATCAGGGCTGTGTTCAGAGGAGGGGTGAATCAGGGCTGTGTTCAGAGGATAGGTGAATCAGGGCTGTGTTCAGAGGATGGGTGAATCAGGGCTGTGTTTAGAGGAGGGGTGAATCAGGGCTATGTTCAGACGATGGGTGAATCAGGGCTGTGTTCAGAGGATGGGTGAATCAGGGCTGTGTTTAGAGGGGTGAATCAGGGCTGTGTTCAGATCAGGGCTGTGTTCAGAGGACAGGTGAATCAGGGCTGTGTTCAGAGGATGGGTGAATCAGGGCTGTGTTTAGAGGGGTGAATCAGGGCTGTGTTCAGAGGAGGGGTGAATCAGAACTGTGTTTAAAGGGGTGAATCAGGGCTGTGTTCAGAGGGGTGAATCAGGGCTGTGTTCAGATGAGGGGTGAATCAGGGCTGTGTTTAAAGGGGTGAATCAGGGCTGTGTTCAGAGGGGTGAATCAGGGCTGTGTTCAGAGGAGGGGTGAATCAGGGCTGTGTTTAGAGGGGTGAATCAGGGCTGTGTTCAGAGGATGGGTGAATCAGAACTGTGTTTAAAGGGGTGAATCAGGGCTGTGTTCAGAGGGGTGAATCAGGGCTGTGTTCAGAGGGGGGATCAGGGATATGTTCAGAGGAGGGGTGAATCAGGGCTATGTTCAGAGGGGTGAATCAGAGCTATGTTCAGAGGGGTGAATCAGGGCTATGTTCAGAGGAGGGGTGAATCAGAGCTGTGTTCAGAGGGGGGATCAGGGCTAGGTTCAGAGGAGGGGTGAATCAGGGCTAGGTTCAGAGGAGGGGTGAATCAGGGCTAGGTTCAGAGGAGGGGTGAATAAGGGCTGTGTTCAGAGGGGTGAATAAGGGCTATGTTCAGAGGAGGGGTGAATCAGAGCTGTGTTCAGAGGAGGGGTGAATCAGAGCTGTGTTCAGATGGGTGAATCAGGGCTGTGTTCAGAGGGGTGAATCAGGGCTGTCATCGAAGTGGTCAGTGTGCATTTAGAGGGGTGGACCTAACAACCAAGTCCATAACGGCACACTTTCCGATTTTGTGACACATGTAAAGTGACAGAAACTTGTGCCAATGACATGGACACAAACAAACATGACAAACATGTTTTTCAAAAGCTCAATGTTTTTACCTTTCATGTGACGTCTTGCCTCCTTCACATCTAATGATAAACTTGAAGTGGAAGCACTCTGTGCCTGCTCCATGCTGATTCCACCTGATGCCTTTGCATCCCTATCAGAGGAACTCAAGGGAAAAGATGGGTCTTCCTTTTCCTTCACACCAGTCTCTTCCTGATACATGCCAGGCAACTCTTCTGGATCAAGCACCAAGCATTTGTCATTGATGGCCATGTCTTTTCGCTTCCGTTGCCAGGCAGGCATCTGCAGAAATTCTTCCACTGAAGGCTCTGTGTAGGTCACCTTTTTCATAGTGATCTCCTGCTTGAAGGTGTGGAGGATACCCTCAGCTGTGTCCAGACAAAGTCTATCACCACTGATGATGATCTGGTCATTATCAGGATCAAAAACAAAGTCATCTTGTTTGAGACTCATGTCAAGTACTCTGTCAAGAAAGTAGGGTCTGAACAACTCATGCAAGGCACGTGGAAGCTGAAGTGCCTGCTGCTTGACCCCATTCTTTTCAAGGAAGTCCAAGAGGCGCTTGTACTCTTTGTGAACAGAAGGACCAATGCCCACAAGAGTCAAGGCCTCTGTGGTCTCATCCATCACGACCAGTTCCTCACTGTTTATCACAACAGAACATTTCAATTCTGACCATTCTTGACACTTGGTAGCATGTCTGCTGTTCTCATCAAACCTGATAACTCTTTTCTGAACAGCCTGAATAGCTATGGTTTGTACCATCTCTGCTCTTTCTGTATCAAAAGAGTGTACCTGGAAACCATCAGGAGTGAACTCAACAACTTCGTCTGGGCCTCGTTCTATGCACAGTGACTCAACAGTCATTCTGGCAACAGGAAGTTCCAAAAGCTGCTTGTGAAGATCAGAAGGCCAGGTATATTGAAGGGATACAATGCTGTGGAGTGCCGTGTAAATCCTGAGTTTCACATCTTGGATTTCCTCCTTTGCACCCTTCAGTTCTAGGTATTTGTTGTCATCATTGAAAATGATCTTAAGCTTTGGATACTTTTCTTTAGCGTCATGAACTGTCTTGTGTGTCTTCAGCAACTGCAGTTTCTCCTTGCTGAGACGGATATATTCAGCCTGCTCTGGTTTTTTCATGTTCACCTCACTCTGGACAGTTGTTACAATATCAACGATTTCTTCAAAAATGTCTCTTTTTTGTTGTCCTTTATAGACAACAGTCAGAAGCTCTTTACCTGCATCGTAACTCAGATTCACTCCACTGTCACCAGTGACCTTTTGTTTAGCACGCCCTTCAGCGTGGGTGAACACCTCAGGAGTGACTTCCAGCTGATGGATGAAGATGGGTTGAAGGTGGATGTCTAGGATTCTGTCCACATCATCTTCCCAACTTCTGGCCAACTGTCGGACATTGTCAACCTCTTGTGTCAGTGTGCAGACCACAAAACCACATCCTGCTCCAAACTCCAGACGAGCATGCCGATTTGCCAGAGAATCCTGAAGATCTTGCATGGCTCCTGGCAAATTGTGCAGATGGCTGATTTTTTGGTAGTGACTTTCAGACAGAGGACGCTGAGGGGGGAGGCTGGCTGTGAGTTCTGTGCTCCCTCCTGACACACCTAAGCACTCCAGGTACAGACTGACTGCAAGAACAGAGCTGTGTAACTTGAGTTCCCGGGCTGCAGCAGACACCCGCACTGCCACTGGAAACAGACAGGTCACAGAATGGTCATCTGACAATCATAACTGAAATGACAATTCAAAGGCCAACTTATGTCATCATTACTGCAAAAGTTGAAAAAAGGCCACAAAATATAAAATCGCATAAATACTATTATCAAGACATGTATCAGATGTAACTGCTCATGTAATATGAAACTAGTCAATGGAAACTTATCATGCTTGCTGTATGAAGATTCGTAGCACTATGCATAATCATTGTTAATTTGAGGTTTGCTTTTTTTTTTTTCTTTTTTTTTTAACTCACTTTTTACTAAGGGCCATACTTATGTTCCAACTTTGCATAATGCTTCTTTAGTATGGACAGCATATGTGGTCCAAGATATTTTTTTTCCACTGGTAATAGAACCACCTGTATAAAACTAACCATTATGGGTGGCTTGTGCATTCTAACCGGAGTGCAGGCGTTTTGTTACTTAGGCTTAGCAAGTCATCAACTTGCCAACAGATGGATTGCTTCACATCAACCCGCTAGCTCTGTTTGCCACACGTGTCAATATGGCCTAGTTCTCCAGCACACATGGTGAAAGAAATTGGTGTTGAAGTATAACAATGACTCTTTACTGTTTGTTAATCATGTCGTCTCCTGCCTCATTATTTGTATAATTTCCAGTGGATAAACTACCGAGGCAACCATGTATTTGTTTTGTATTGTCCATGTGTTCTGTGTGGCTTATTCAGGATTAAAGAGGCTATGCCAGTCTTGAATAAAAGCTAATTTGTGTTCGCACATTTCTTCTGTCTTTGCTGCTGTGTGCACATGTCAAATGATTGGTATAAGAACAGGCCCGGCGCTTCCTTTTTTGAGTAAAGTGTCTGGGTTTGTTCCAATGTACCTTTTATTTACCTGTGTGCTGGCTGAGTCGGTGGCGTAAGCATCACTGACTTGAGGTTGTGTGCCTTGTGTAATGGAGAGAGTTACCACTCTTTACTGTTTGTATAACAATGACAGTTATTTTCACATCTGCAATGTAATTCTGATATGTGAAGATCTCAATTAAAAAAAGGAGTTGGTGTGAAAATGTTGTTAACAGGGTTTGTACCAAGATATATTTTCACATTACTTGAAGAATATGGATTTTTTTCACCATATCTACTGCACCAACAAGAAAAAGGCAAATGGTTCATCTTACTGCTTTTGCTTTATCAATTATTTATGAATGTAATCAGAACATTTTAAAAGTCTGTCTTTTCATTCCTTTTTAAGTTTTTTTTTTTTTTTTTTTTCATTAAACCAGTTTCGATTTGAAGGGAGGGAACATGTCAGTAAAGAAAAGAATGAATCATTCTCTTGTGAAAAGTTAACTCATTCTACTCCAGGTATGAGTTAACTTGTACCATGATAAATTCCCCTGTGGACAAAGTATGAGTATTCTTGCACCAACAAACTATTCTAATTTCGTTCATTCTTGCTTGGAACAGTTGGCATTCTAAACTGATCTGTTTGCGAATCCCCAAAGCATGAAAATGAAGCTTTGTTGGACTGATTAATCAACAATACTCCATCGATTTTCGCTGTTTTAGTGAACCACTCTGTTTATTCTGCAATGGTCTCATGTAGCGCTGGTCCAGGGGTGTTGTAGCAGGCTTGTAGATGTGGGATAGAATAAGTTTGTGGGATGGATTCAGAATCTATAAATATGAACTTACTTGTGATGGGCGCAATAGCCGAATGGTTAAAACATTGGACTTTCAATCTGAGGGTCCCGGGTTCGAATCACGGTGATGGCGCCTGGTGGGTAAAGGGTGGAGATTTTTACGATCTCCCAGGTCAACATATGTGCAGACCTGCTAGTGCCTGAACCCCCTTCATGTGTATATGCAAGCAGAAGATCAAATACGCACGTTAAAGATCCTGTAATCCATGTCGGTAATCGGTGGGTTATGGAAACAAGAACATACCCAGCATGCACACCCCCGAAAGCGGAGTATGGCTGCCTACATGGCGGGGTAAAAACGGTCATATATGTAAAAGCCCACTCGCGTATATGCGAGTGAACGTGAGATTTTGCAGTCCACGAACGCAGAAGAAGAAGAAGAACTTACTTGTGCCTAATTTTTCCTGCCTGATTATTTAGTTTTCAGGACCCCTGCGATCACAGTTGATTTCTTTCGACATGTGACTGGCCTGTTTTCAGCCTTGACCTGGCCTGGTACACACATGTAAGCTGAGCACGCCATACATAAAAACAATAAATGCGTCACACGTTTCCATTCTTTTTTTCTCAACTTCTACAACTGTCTGACTTTCAACTTTCCTTCTATCGTTATCTCACTCTCTCTCTCTGTCTCACACACTGCTACTCACCTTCAGGATCAGCAAAGGTAACCAGCGCGTACTGTCCTTCTCTGTCTATTTCTACATTTGTCACCTCTCCTCCTCCAGACTTTCTTGGGTTTTCAAAGTAGAACATCAGCAATTCTTTGGATACGGGGGGATGCTTTGGCAAGTTCTTCACCAGGATCGTGCAGCTCTGGGGAATGGAGTCCACACTCAGTGCGTGTCCCTTGAAGGGTTTCCTGGTCAGAGCAGCTTGAACCTCTTTGTGATCTGTGTTGGTGCAGAGAATTAGAGAATGTGAGGGGAAGAGGGAACTAGTAAAGCTACTGTCGCTTTCTCATAAACTAGAGGTGTTTTTAAAAGTTCTTAAGGCTCATAAATTGAACCACTGTGAATATTTGCACACATACATCAAAACCTGAACATGCATGTCACTTTGTAGACTACACAAATAACAAAGTAAATAATAATTACATCCACGTGCGAATCCTGAAAGCGGAGAAAAATCACAAATGTTCTCAAAACTCCTTTTCTGGGGTATTGTTTTAAGTAAACATGAGTATGGATATTCAGTTTATGTGTCTATCATATCAACTCCATCATCACACAGTCAACTGCAGAATACATGATAAATGAAATAGGAATATGACTGTGAGTAATTATTATAATTACCATACAACTTTTCTTTCTTCACCAGAAAATTTCTTCATTATTCTTTAAAGTATGTTAAACTGTAGATTTCTTTTTAAAGAATTATTATGGTGAACAAATTTCCTCACATAGTCTAGAAACAGGTAAGTTTATCTGGCAGCAAACTAAACAGGAAAGGATGGGGAGGCTAGCAAAATTCTGGAGGATGTCCACAGTAACCTCAGGCTTCATTCTAAACATGCCCTGTAAAACCTGGATGTAAGTGTATGTATTTAGGAACAGAAAGAAAATCGGCTTCATTCTAAACATGCCCTGTAAAACCTGGATGTCAGTGTTTGTATTCAGGAGCAGAAAGAAAATCTCCTCACAATACACTGAAATAATTCTTACAAACCATGCTGTCAGTTACTTACTTTGTTGGTTTACTCAGTTACTTTGTTGGTTCACCAGATAGAATGGTGCATGAGAACGACAGGTAGACAGACAGACAGCAACACAGACACACAGTGATAAAGACAGTGTAAGGCTGAATATTCTGCAAAACTGCTGGAGAAAAACAACAACAACTTAACACCTATTCTGGTCTTGCAGCGTAGTTCTAAATTTCTGGAAGGAATTGCAGGGTTTTCCAAATACCTGTGATGTCACTGTCTCCAGACTTTCCCCAGAACTTGTGATGTTTGGTAATAACAAGCTATGTACCACTGACAGTACACTTGACTTTATTATGCTCTGTGCAATTTTAACAAAAAGGATTTTTTATTTTCTTTTTATACAGATATTCTCCTTATTCTTTGCCCTCAGCTCTGTGAAGTTCTATTCATCAACTGTTCTTTTTACAAATACAATATGCCAAGTGTCACTCTGGAGTTTGCTATTTCTGAATATCTAAAAAACACATATCAACTTTGAGCATAAGTGGTGTTTCTGCAAGACATTGATCATTATCCAAACATGGATGCAGAATTTTCTTCTGGCACCATAAACCCCAAAAGTTGGTTTAAATGACAAGAAGAATTATACCATCACCCTCATCCACTAGTACCATATTTAAAAAAAAGGTAATCTTAGAAATTGACAATCAACTTAAAAAATGTGGGTTTTTTTTTTATTCATATTCAATTTTAACCAGATTTTGTGTTTACCTGTTTATTTTTTATTTACTTTTTTTGTCTTTGACTTCAATAACCAACAACTAATTCCATATTCAGGACACATGTGCAGGCATGACATCCATGTAGAATGTGGATATGATAGGCATATCCACATGTGTACATGTATAAACGATTTGAGGTTATCTCACAGGCTGGCATGTGCATGTTTATGTGTGTGCATGTGAAAATGTGGGTTTGGACAACAAAACAATTGTCATGCCCTTGTCAACACTATGGGTTATATTCATTGCTTGTACCCTTTTCATTGTGTATTAATGCACTTGTGGAAATGACACAATACAACACACATGCACTCAAACACACTAGGTCCATTTAAAACCCTAACATGCTATCCATACTCCAAACACTAAGACCACCAGCATGAAAATGTATATTAAGTAGATGATAGACACACAGTATATCAATGGAATTTATGTTTCCTTAAAAAAAAAAAAGATTTTTAAGACAGTCTAAGAGAAAGAGACAGAGAAAAAGACAACAATAGCTGCAAAGAAAAGATACAGATGTATCAGCAAACCAACTAACAGAACAAAGAACTGATTCCATAAATACTAAAACAACTGTTGCAGTCACTATGTACTACTACATTACCATAACAATGACTAACACCTTTTTTCTGACTTTCACAGTATAAGGCAATATTTTTTTCCTCAACCTTCACTCATGCACCTTGTACGTAAGTGCACCTTTTTGGTGGTTTCTCATCAGGTATCAATGATTCCTGCTCTAACTGAGATGGTATTGTTTGATTAACCTTGAACCTCCTAGAAACATGTTTCCTTTCTTCATTTTATGTACATACAAACACCACCATGATGAAAACTGTAAGATTTGATCAGTCATAGTTATATAGTTATTCTTACATTTCATGATTTGACCAAACCAAATGCATAAGTGCAATTTACTTTTAGTATTTTTTATGATTTTTTAATTTATTTATTTATTTTTAAGAATTCAGGGTGTGTGCCTAATATACACGAAAGTATTATAGACCAAAAATTATGACTACCCGTACAACCAGTATGTCAACAACTGCAACTGCCATTGCTGCAGCTATTCCTACAACTGTTGCAACTGCAGTGCCTATTAAAACCTTCTGTTGCTGCTGCCACTGGTTTGTTGGTCAGTTTGAGGTCTGTCTGCACATTTTAAAGGCGAAGCGAAGCGTTCCAGTTTACTACTTACCAATGTGAGACTCAAACATGATGACCGCCACGTCCCCAGAATCCCCAAAGAGAATGGAGCTGACAGAGACCTGGGTTTTGGCCTCCACAAAATACTTCAGCTCATCCGTGGTCCTCACAGCAGGCAAGTTGGTCAGCAGGATTCGGTCTGTGTACGGCTGTGGTGGCTCTTCCAGACGAACATCCATCGTCTGATTTTGAAAGATGTGAGAACGTGCAGCTACTCTTGCAGCAACTGGGGAAAAACAACACTGGGTACTGGAAAGGTGAGCTTGAAGGGGGACAAAACTGGGGGCAGGGGAAACTCAGAATGCAAACATAAGACACTAGAGAAAGAAAATAAGTGCACACACATTTAAGTACCTGAATTCACAGATTTGTGTGAATGGCATGTGTGAAATGTGCACACATTTGTACATGGACCTATGTGTATACACATAAACACACATATATACATGCATGTGTGTGTGTGTGTGTGTGTGTGTGTGTGTGTAATAAGTGTGCATGTATGTTTACTTATAAACAGAAATATTTGTGCACATGCATATGTACAGATGCTTTTTCTGATATATATATATATATATATATATATATATAGAGAGAGAGAGAGAGAGAGAGAGAGAGAGAGAGAGAGAGAGATCAATCTATCTATCTACATATTTAATATATATGTATATTCTTGTGAGTATTCTATCATATGGATGTATCCATGCATGGATAAGTTCCAAAACATTTAGATGAAACAGGGAAAAAAGGAAGAAGATTATAAGAAAAGTGTACAAAAGAGAGAAAGATAAATGAATAAAAGAAAAGAAAGAGGCAAACGGACAAAAACTCTCGCCGCAGACAAGGAAACTTAAACGCATACCAACCTTCTTGCTCTTCAAAAGTGACGAAGAAAACACCGCTCCGTTTATCCAGGTGAATTTCCTTCACATCACCTCCTCCAGACCGCTTATTCTCAAAATAACACATCAAGGCATCCGTGCTCGTCGAGGGAGGCAGGCCTCGAACGCTCACTGTGGTGAGTCCTGTTGATGCCGACACAGCAGCAGTGCCTGCAGAACCTGCTGACCTTGATGACTGTTGTGGCGAGGCTCTGCTCACTCTTAGGATCTTATTGTCGATCCGGTGTTGTTGCTGCAGCACTCGAGTCATTGCTGGATTGGGTCAGACCATATTTCACAGGTAGTTTGGTGATGAAGAGGAAAGAAATGTGTGTGTGTGTGTGTGTGTGTGTGTGTGTGTGTGTGTAGATAGTGATGTATGCATCATAAACTATTGGACTACCAATCCTTTTAGTGCAAATTTGATTAATGCATGCTTGGGGTTTATTGAAAATTATCACTTATCTCATCTTGATCACAGTTCAATGTCAACAGTTCAAGGAAAGTGCTTTTGCATCTCACCTTTTGACAGTATCAAACATTGCTTCATGATACAAGACCAGCAACTGCAATTGTAAGTGGAATTTGCAGGTGTATGTCCATGTCTACAATGCTATTTACACAGCAGTACACTTTTATATGCTTGTATCTTCATGTGGAACATACTGGGCATTGTCATTCTTCAGTATGTAACCCACACAGGCTGATTTTATGAACCATGGGAACTTTAACATGCATTACGAGTTTATGTGATCTTCTGCAAGTGTGCACCAGGATTCAGACCATCAAACCCATGCCTGACTTACATGAAACATGCTGCAGAACAAGAGCAAGAGCTCTAAAAAAAATTCCCCCAAAGACTAAACAAGAACCTCACTAGCATGAACTGCGTTACCATTGTCTGTCTTCCACTGAAATGCTAAACACAGCTACATATGATAGTAAGAAAAACAACAACCCCCAAACACCCTAAAACAAATCTAATTACATACAAAGCTGGCTTCAGCACACCCCCTTTCTTTATTGTGCAAGAAACTGACAGAAGTAAGGTAAAACACTAAGTGACAAGAATGACACTGAGTGACATTAGTTTTCCCTCTTGCATGCTACATAATGTGATCTGTTTTATAGTAACTTGGATCCACAATCCAGTTCTTTAAGATACATCTAATGTTTTCGCATATGTCTGTGTGATGGACAAAAGACACAACACTGATGCAAACGGTAAAGGCCATGCTTTAACCTTCCTCATGTAAGAACCTCAAAGGAGATAACCCAACAGTCTGGTATCAATGTGTGTTCTCTGTGAAATTTTGTCTGATGAAATTTCTCTCTTGTTAACAGGCGATGACGGATTAACACGGCTGACACATGGGGCGAGGAATAGCAAGACCCGACAAAAAGCAATGGAAATGAACATGCTATGTTTCAACTTAAGAAAACACAACACCGGGCGATGCAACGAAGTGCAATGCAGAAGAACGTTCAACTTTATGGCATTGCAACAAATTGTGACTGTGACAATATCACAGCCCAGAAACTTTTTTTTTTTTCCTTTTGAAGCATTGTATTGTATTGTATTGTATTGCATTGCATTGGCCGAGAGAGTGGGGATGTAACTTGGGCAAGACGCTCTCCACTATAATCAAATTCTAGCCCAGATACTCCGGACAGCAGTTGCCTTCTCTGCTGCCCTGATGGTCATAGTCGGACACGACTGACTATCATACATGTATTGTATTGTATTATATTGTGTTGTGTTGTGTTGTATTGTGTTGTGTTGTGTTGTTTTACTCTTTTGTCCCAACAGATTTCTTTGTGTGAAATTCAGGCTGCTTTCCCCAGGGAGAGCATGTTGGTACAGAGCAGCACCATGCATTTTTTTTAATTTCTTTTTTCTGCCTGAAAGTGTATTTGTTTTCCTATCAAAGTGGGTTTATCTGCAGAATTTTGGCAGGGGAAACCCTTCTGCTGCAATGGGTTCTTTTACATGCACAAAGTGCATACTACAAATGGGAATTCGGTCTATCATCACATCCAAATGACTAGCGTCCAGACCACCACTCAAGATCTAAAGCAGGGGGGTGGGGTGGGGTGGGGAAATACTACTGAGTGTAGGATTCAATCACATGCCCTCAGATTCTCTTGCTTCCTAGACATACGCGTTACCACTACACCACCACTCTACAAAGTGGATGGAAAAAAACTACCTGTACCTGTACCTGCACTACAACAGAATGCATAAGCCATACAACATGTCATCCCACAAGCATAATGCAACACAACTCTGCCACAACAAAACACTATCACTCACCTTCCGCGTCCCTGAAAGTGACACTGGCCACACCCGATCCCTCCACGTACTGCAGGTCATCAATGACTCCCCCGCCTGACCGACGCTTGTTCTCAAAGTACAACATGACTGTGTCTTTTGTGGTGACAGGCACTAGGCCTTGAACCTCCACCGTGTATGTCTGTGGTGTGGGCATGGGATGGCCTTGGGTTCCGCCAGCAGGAGTGCTGGAAGTTTTGCTGGTGGCTGGGCTGGCAGGAATGGCCTTGTGGGTGATTTCCGGGGTCACCATCACAGACTTGCCTCCTATCTTATGGCTGAGGGCCAAGACGGTTTGCACAGCTGAAATATTAAGGAAACTGAGCGACTTTATCAAGAAACCATTTTACAACAGACTGAGAAAAGAAAAGAAGAGATAAAAATGAAAAAGGAGGCACATGAAGAAAAAGAAAAGAAACATTAAGTCCAGAAGATTTACAAGCATCCAAAGTACTGGTCTACACTCATGCGCATGTTACACACACACACACACGCACACACACACACGCGCGCGCACACACACACACACAAACACACACAGACTTACTGGTTTTATTGGTTGACTCAAAATCACTCTTTCATGCATTAGAACTGTTTGATATAAAAACTCAACCAGAACTGATTTTTTAAATATATCATTTATTGTACATTCTTTCAGCCAAAGGTTCAACTACTGAATTTTGCTGGGTACACTCTCATACTGGTATAAAAGGAAATGAAATGGCCCACAGAGTAGTAAAAAAAAAAAAGAGTGCACAAATAGAGAATACTTTTGAAATAGTTATCAAACAATCAGTTTCAGAATGTTGCAGACTTCTTGAGTCTTCAATATGGAGCAGATGTCAACCTAGTGCTGATGGCAGGATTTCATACCCAAAGGAAAAGGGGTTTACAACTGAAATTACATGATACAAATTGATGGATTTTCCATCGCTCTATCACAGGCTGGTAACCTCTCTGGTGTCTTGAATAAGACTAGACTCTTTCAAGACAAATTTTAGCAAAAACGTTTAATGTGCTTGTGGTAAACAGATCACAAGAAATCATACTTTGTTTCAGTGTCAAACGATTGTCAGGTTACCTCCAAAGTCATGTAAACTTTGAACATTTTCAGAACAAAACATAAAGGAAATAATGTCCAACCAACTACTGTTGACTGAAATTGCTGAATCCCTGTTACATAGTCCAATAGGAGTGTTTCTGTGATGCAATCTTCCGATACTGAATTTTCAAAAGTTTTTATTGATGTTTATGTTGTTAACTGCTGTTGCACAGATATTTACGAATTATTTATTCCATTGTTCTAGTTTATCTTTTTTTTTCTTTAACCACCATCCAAAACCACAAATCACACACACACACACACACACACATGACACGTCTAATATCACTCAAGGTGAAAAGACATTAAAGAAAGAACACAGACTTAACAGCCAACATCTTAACACTGAACATACCTGCCGGATTATCAAATTCCACAACTGCCTCTCCTTTGTGTGCAAACATATAAACCTCCACTACGTCTGTTCGGCCACGATTTTCAAAGTACAATTGAAGCATCTCTTCAGAGACCTTTGAAGTCAACCCTTTCACTCTGATCTTTGTGCAGGCAGCGGCATCCTTTGGCTTGTAAGGAGTGACGCTCAACTTGGTGCTGGAGACTTTGTGAGACCTGTTAAGCACTCGGTCAGCAGCTGAAGTGAAAGACGTATATCAACTACATTAACAATGTCAGCATCACCATTATCTTTGTTATGAATAATAATGTGTGCGTGTGTGTTGTATTGTATGCTGTCTTTTTATGAGCATGCATATACATGTGTATCTATTCATTCAGCCATGTGCATGTGTGTGTGTGTGTATGTGTGTGTGTGTTCGTGTGTGTGTGTGTGTGTCTGTGTGTGTGCCTGCACATGTGCATAGAAAATACAAAGTACATGTGTGCAAATGGCCAGGTGAAAACTTGTCTCCTGATATCACACTTTGCCTGCATGTTTTTATACTGCTTTTTCAGTGTGCAAAATATGGTTGATAATTGATAAATATGTGATAAAAAAGAAAAGAAACAGAAGATGGAATGATCATATAAATTGTATGAAAAGTTATCTTTCAGGTCTTTAATTATCAATGTGTTCCACAAAATTTCTTCCAGAGGTTTTTTATTTAGGACTGTCTCTTGATAATATAAAAATCATGAAAAATAGATCAGTTTTGATATGTCTTTGTCAACTTGTCTATGAATAATACTTTGGTCTTATTTTCCTTACAAAACTGAAATATTTCAAAGAAATAACAAGCTTACTGATGATCATGCTGTCAAACTAAATCTCTGAGCTGGTCTATTGCATATTACTGTAGGTTTCATTTGTTTGTTTGTTTCTTGTTTTGTTTTTAAATGTTGCCATTTTCTAGTCAAGATTTTTCAATATTAAAAAATGGACCCTTCAGTTTCATCTTTGATTGTGTATTCCTGTATTTGTTGGATGAATTTTCTAATTACAGAAATGATATAATCCATGATCTCAAGAACCAAAAATTCTCACAGACTAAAACAACAAGAGAAGTAGTTTTGTTCCTGTCAGATTAATTTCTCACCTGTCTGCTCCTCAAATGTGATGAGGGTCACCTTAGCATCTTCTTTCACTTCTGTTCTGAAGATGGGCCCTCCTCCAGATAAGCGGGTGTTCTCAAAGTACAGTTGCATCACCTCTTCATTCATGGCAACATCTCCCCCAGAAACCTGCACTGTTCTGTCGATGTCTTCTGTAGGCTGGTGTTTGGGTGAGGCCTGCATCTGAAATGGCTTGCTCTTCTGCCGCATATCAAAATCCACTGCCTGATCTGGAACAAGAGTTGATGGCACGGAACTGAAATCAAGATGACTTAGTTCTTGTCCACACGCCAAATGATTTCATGTCAGCAATATATTAAACCAAATATTGAAAGAAAACGATGGAAAGACAAAAAAAATTACACAATGGACAGGAAAAGCATTTGCAGAGACCCTGGTTTCAACACACAACCAACAGACTTGGTGGAATCTGGTGAACACTATTTATGTGCAGCAGCACCCCAATGACTCTCCAGATTCAGTTTCAAGGTGTCAGAGTGTGTAGACAAGTCCATATATGCTACACTACATCTGGAAAAATATTATTAAAAAAAAAGGGGGGAGGTGCATGGTGGGAGGGGGTGGGAGGTGGGGGGGGGGAGATGCCTAACCTTTGCATAACCCAACACACTATCAGGCTCTTCAAAAGTGAGGACCAAAACACCACTCCTGACTATCCAGGTCAGTTTCCTTCACATCACCCCTCAAAACTGAAAATGAAACTAAAAATTGAAGTGCTTATTTCTGTCTTTCATGCTGAAGCCTAAAGCGTAAGGGATGAAATGTGGATAAATTCTGCTGTGTGAAGATAAAACACTTAGATTGATTTACTATCAACAGGAAAGTATACTTGTTGGCAATCAAGTATAATTATGGATTAATACATTTGTCAGAGCCAAATAAAAAATTGTGCACTGGAAGACAAAGCTTATCTGTAAGAACACATTTATTTATTGCTTAGAGCTTCCAAAAAAAATATTAATATAAATGAACTTCCAAACTGTATGCTATATAACGATTCTCTTGGCTATCTAAACCAACATCTACCTCGTCATTATTTTAACTTTCCTGATTTGTCATAACCTTTTCAAACATCGCAACCCAATCAAATTCTGAACCCAGTTATGTTTTTTTGTTCCATTTGCTACACATTACTGTTGTGTGGCATTAATAAGTATGCCGTAATAACGTTTTGCTCCTTTTGAACAGACCTTCTTTTGAAGACTGATGCTCTACTTCCGTGATTCCTTTTGTCTTCATTGCCATTTCTATCAGATCAGCAGAGCTCTGAAGGGGTGCTAGAACCTTGTCAACAAATCGCTCAATGGTTTGCTTAATCACTGGCTCCAGCTGGTGTGCCAACCATTCTGCATCGATTGCCTCCTTTCTTTGTGAGTCTGAAAAATGAAAACAAGAATAGTATATTTCTACTTTCTTTTATATATATATATATATATATTTTTTTTTTTTTTTTTTTTTTTTTTTAAACACACAGCAAAAATGAATGACTCTACATTTTGTACTTGATAAGAAAGCCAAAGTCTACAAAATGATAGTTCTGCTTATTGAAAGTTCTTCTTCTTTTTCTTGTTCTAAGTCATCACAAACAAAAACAACCACAAAAAATGCTCATCTTGCAAACAGTAACTTCTATTTCAAGTCTGTGGATCTCACAGATCTACACTTTCTATAATGCAATATATATATTTATCTAGAGTGAGATATATAGATATATATTGTCAACACAAAAATGTGCACTGTTTACTTAGCCTATTTTATCCAAGCTAGCTTGAACCGCATCTGTCATACTTGACATCACACCATGTTTCATGAAGACAAACTTGGGTTTGTGTGCATCATCCCATCCCCTAAAAAACACTGATGTGGGTCCCGCAGACCTTCAACATACTGATAAGGAACACTACTAGATTGACTGTAGTGAGTATGGGTCTGACAGATCCACAACAAACAGAAATGGTGAACTGCTTCTTCAGCAAGAATGGGTCTGACAGACCCACAGCTAAACGAGTAAACAGAAGATAACAAAGTAAGGTTGAAGATTAAGCAGAACCAGATGGAAACCCAGCACAAAGATAAGTGCTTTGTGCATGAGCTCTGATGCCTAACTCTTCCCAATAACCTTGGATAAGGACATGCCAATACATGAAGCTAGCAAAACCCTTTTTTTCTGATTAAAGCAGACAAAGTTGAACAACATTAATTTTTAACTCTCTGTTGTCTGATTTGCCTGCTTCATCCATTCAATCCCTTCAGCACATACAAAATTCTGCTGCCCACCTTGTCTTCAGAAAGAAAAGATCTGAGCACATTAATCCTCTCTTGCAACATCTCCATTGGCTCCCTGTCTCACACAAAATAAAGTACAAGATCAGCATTCTATTTTATAAATGTATTCACAAATCTCCTCCTTCCTATCTGTGTGGCTGCCTTCACCTCTACACCCCATCTCACTCTCTACGATCAGCTTCAGATCCGCTCTGTTTACGCATACCCAGATTCAAACACTCCACTGTTGGCTGTCTTTCTCTGTCTCTGGACCTTGCATTTGAAATGAACTTCCTCTTTCACTTCGTCAGGTCCCGCACTCAGCTCTTTCAAGACTGCCCTTAAAACCCACCTCTTCCCAAGATGACCTCCCTACCCTGCCTCTTCCTTTTATTCAGTTTCTCCAGATCAGACTTATGCATGCGTATGAATGACTGATGTGAAAGCACTTTGATTTGTCTATGCACAAGAGTCAGCACTATATAAAATACTAATTATTATTATTATTAATACAGAGTAGCAAACGGTAAGGAAACAATGGCTGTCAAATAAAGAAAATATCCAGTATGCACAGGATAGTGGACCTACCAGTCCTCCCCCTTCCCCTTCCCCTTCCCCCACTCCACTGGCTTCCTCAAATATGCCTATTGTGATGAGGCATAATTTTATGCCACTGGCTCTTGTGAAGTATGTGTAATAAAAGGACTTTTGAACTCACATAACAAATGTGTTTCATAACATTGCTAGGGCTACTATTATCAAACACCAGCAATGTTCTGCCTGAATTCTACTTCAGTCTCTTATAACAGCAGTTATTTTTACTAGCATCATCACTATCTGTTGGCAGTCCTCAAAGCTGCAGTGACAAAGCTATTATAATTATTACCATTACTATTATTATTATCATTATTATTATTATCATTATCAATGTTAATATAATTATATTATGAGTGTTACTACAAGAACATTACAAGTCATGCTGCTGCTTTTTTTCTTCCCTATGTTTACAAACTCACCACTGTTCAGTACACTGTCTGGATGAGGCATAAGCCATCTGACCACTGGTTCTGCACTGCAGATGAAAGTTGGATCACATTTAGCTGCCATCATTTCCCATCGAGCATACAGCCGAACCCATTCTGGCAGAAACTGGTATAAGATGCCGATTAGTTTCCCCTGCATTTCTTCTGATCCAAGCATCTCATCTGCCTTGGCTGCATCAGTGTGTTGGAAGACAAAAACAAGTGAGCTGAGTTTGATCGCCTTCAGCTGAGCACAGCACTCTGCGAAGGCCTGCTTCACCAGACACACCAGCTTTCTCCGGTCAGAGCAGTCTGAAATAAGGTTAATGACAGTCTGCAACAGTCTGGGCATTTTTTCCTCGGCCACCGTCAGTTTGAGCTGTGTGAATTTATGCTCAAAGACGGTTTCAGGGGACCACTCCAAAGAGGCCAAGCACTTGCCAAGGACTTCTGAAACACATATCCATTTTTTTTTCTAGTGTCAAATGTTGTTTTGTGCATCTTGAATGCACAGCACTGGTTTAAAAGCTGTACACCTCTGCAAAAGTTTACAGTGGTTAAACCAAAACATAGGGTAATTACATGGACTCACATTATTTACACATATGAGCCAACAAATTCATTTTCTCTGGAAATGCTTTGTCTGTCAACACCAAATTTGGAGTTAATGTTGAAAAAAAATAATGATGTGTGTGTGTGTGTGTGTGTGTGTGTGTGTGTGTATGAGAGAGAGAGAGAGAGAGAGAGAGAGAGAGAGAGAGAGAGAGAGAGAGAGAGAGAGAGCGATTAAATAAATTAAACATGCAGGCTATTTGTCAACGGTTCAATTGGTCTGAATGCAGATCTTAACTTACCGTTCATGAGAAGAGATAATCAAAGACTAGAAAATGCAACACAATGAAAGGATATGATAAGAAAATATTCACACATGGACAGACAGCACACTGACAAAAGTCCTCATTAATCAAGTAATGCTACTGACACGTAATACTACCAACACAAAACAATGAAATAGCAGTGCTATCAATAAGCTGCACTACTGAACATAGTGGTTATGGCAGATATGCTACTGACACATAGCACTAACACATGTGTGCACACATGAATAAACATGAACACTTTTCTCATAATTCTAGCAATAATTTACACATCTCCAGTCTGTCAGGTCAGATTTTCAGAATGACACTCCCAAATTGGACCAAACAATGATCTAAATTTGGTAATTAATTTTCAAACAATTACAATCAGTTCATTGATTACATATCTTGTACACAGATTTCCTGCACCCGATTTTTTATTTTTAACATTTTTGTTTTTTTTAACTATTCCATGCAATCATCCAGTCAATGTTTCTTCAACATTTGATATAGCTTTGCTTTAGTGATGTGAAAGCATCTTACTTACCATGAGCACTTTCAGCACTGCAGTTTCCTTGCATCAGTGTCTGAATGGCCCCAGCATTCAGATGGTAACTGACCATTGTCAGATTGTCAGCCATGAACACATCGCCGTTGTCACCCAACCACTGCAGAATTCCAATTCTGGTCTGAATGTAACAGCGTTGATGACCATTCACATCCAGGCCATCTGGCGTATACTCTGTTTGACCACACACACACACACACACACACACACACACACACACACACATGCACATACACATACATAAACACACAATTTGTAAAGTAAAAAAAAAAAAACACACACACACAAAAAAACCCACTTAAACAGAAAAAAGCATCCCTTATCTGTAGAAGGAAAACAAATGCTTTAAGAACCAAATATACCAGAAATATCACATCTATTTTTGTGAACAAAATATCAACCCTGAACATACCTTTACCTGTGATGCTGTTAAGCAATATATCACAGTATGGGAGAGGTGGTTGAATGGTTAGAGAGCTGGATTCTCATCCTTGTTTCCTGACTTCGATCCTTGGCGAACCTAGTTTGTTAAGAGTGGAGATTTTCCCCGATGTTCCAGGTCAACATTATATGTGCAAACCTGCTAGTGCCTGAACCCCCTTCATGTGCATACTCATGCATATAAAATATGTACATTAAATATCCAGTAATCAATGTCAGGATTCGGGGGGTTATGTAAACAAAAATCTACCCAGCATGCACGCCCTTGAAAACAAGAGTATGACTGCCTAAATGGCAGCATAATAAACAAATGGTCACACACAAAAAAGGTATGTGTATGTGTGCGCGTGTGCGTGTGTGTGACACTTTGACTCTTTACTGTCATTAGCTTAACAGCCCATGCGACAGGGGGGTACAGGGGAAGTTACAGTGTCGTTTTATCCAATCATTTGAAAAAGTAAAACAAAACAAAAACAAAAACTAACGCACCTAATGTTACAAAGTTTATATCAATAAACAACAGCCAACAAATTGCGCACAAAAAATAACAACATCATCATCATCAGATTGACCATCCAAATACTAATTCTACCTGCTTCTATTTTCACCGACAAAGAAATCATTTTGGAAACCATTAATGTTTGCACATATTTTGACTTAACTAGCGTTTTGATCATTTATTTTCTTTTTTCCATGTATCTACTGCCTCTGAGACGTATTTTGCAACTGAGAGGATAATATTTTCGTCATTTGATGTTAAGACACTGACCAGGTCTTTCCTCTTTGCTGCAGCTGTTTTAAAGAGTGTACAGTTTTCCCGAACCTCCTCGTATCCTTTGCAACTGAACATGAAATGTATCTCATCTTCTTTACTCTCACCACACATTGGACAAGGAGAGCGTGTGTGTGAGAGAGAGAGAGAGAGAGAGAGAGAGAGAGAGAGAGAGAGAGAGAGAGAGAAGAGAGGGAGGGAGGGAGAGAGAGAATGAAACTTGACTTAATGACACAAGAAATGAATGATGAGCTCCCAAATGCAGCTCCTAGTTAATTGGCTCTACCCAGGTAGGCAGCCTGTTGTGGAACTGACTCCGTATGTGCAGAGTGCTTAGAGCTTGGTCTCTGAGGATAGGTGATATATAAGTATCTACATCATCATCATCATCATCATCATCATCATCATCACTTTCAAAACACTGTTCAAAACATTTTTGACTCACCAGCCTTAATATATGATTTTTTCCCCTTATCAAACAGTCCCCAAAGCAAGTACTTACAGACATACTTTGTTTGGTTGTTGTTGTTGTTGTTTTTGTTTTTTGTTTTTTTTTCTTTTGTTTTTTTGGTGGTTTTTTTGGAAGGGGGGGGGGGGATTTCTAAAAATCAAAAAAGTTAAAATAACTGGAAAATATTTAAGCATCCAGAAATTATAACATACACATGCACATGCGCACACAACACACACACACACACACTATCCTATACACACCCTTCTCCCCCCACTACCCTCTTTTTTTCCTATCTAATATCACTTCAAAAGGCAAGAAATTAAATTGAAGACAGCAATGCACACACACACACTCACAAACACAGAGAGCATATATACACACAGGCCACCTTCGTTATCCTGTTCATTACTTTACACCTTTCCACACTCCTTCAGTCCTTGCAACATCCTACCCCCTTCCCACCCTTCCCCGTTCCATCACCCCTCCCTTTTCTCCCATCTTATGTCACTCTTAGTGAAAAGATGTAAAATCAATTAACAACAACAACAACAAGACAACACACACACACACACACACACACACACACACACACACACACATACATGTATACAAATACACACACACACACACACATGTGCACTTGGGTTTTTTTTTATGAAATAAGGCAGTAATCACATTTTCTTTCTCTTGTTATGTGTCTGCAACCCTTCTCTTTTTAAATTATCAAAGTTAACAGGTGGGTTAACACTCTATGGGGTCTTGGAGAAGCAAGACAAGCATTACAATGCTATCTCCAACAGTGAAATAAAACCAAGAAGAGTCTCTTTATATCTCTTTTACATAATTTATTCTTTTACTATTCATACATGTATGTTCTTCATTGTTGTTTCTCTTTTTAATGCAGACTATTTAACTCATCATAACTACATAAACTGATTGGTAATTTACGAAACTAAAAATATTACTGCAGGAGAAAGAATTTACAGTACATGCATCAAAAGCTTCAAGTCAAATATGTTTAAAACTAGCAGATGCTTTTTCTGGAAAGTTTTGTTCCATACCACTTCTAAAACATCCTGCACTAAAGTGTGGACAGTGATTTTGAAAATCAAAGTGAAAGAAAACATCTGCCCTTCCATCCACCATTAAAAGTAAGAAGACTCCCTCATCACTGATAAACAAGCCTTTGCACATCTATTGGCTCCCAAAGTCCAGGAAAAGTCTTCTTTTTCGAACAGGTCAGACACTTTCCTAAAAATGAATATCTTAAAAGAAGGAGACACCTTGTCATTTTTCCTCAACTGGCTCCGAACAGTACATCACCACTGATGTCTTCGCTAACATCATCATCATTATCATAATCGTTACAAAAGACAAGAAACCAGCCTTGATGACAAAGGAAATGATTTCATTAATAATTATGAAATAATAAGGAAATTAAGAAAGCAGGGTGGTATTTTCAGACTAATATAGGAACTCATTCCTTCCATTTCAGGAAGAGGAAATGAAGACACTATCCTCAGCAGGCTTCCTACAGGTCATTCTTATCTTATGAGATCAGACACAAACATTTTACAGCTAGTTCAATGAATATCTTGTTCATGGATGTTCCCCCAAACACTCTTTTTCAGTTCCAGAAGGAAATCACCATTTTTTACTTGATTTAATTTTTTTGAGGACTGAGCAAGACTGACATAGATGATTTGATCTTTTTAGTCTTGTTTTGATTCACGCTAGGTTCTTTTTAAACAATCTTAAGGACTCACATGCAATCAGCACTGAACGGCCCTTTTTCAGTCAGCTGGACAGTAAACAAAAATTATTTATTTTGATCCACACACACACACACACACACACACACACACACACACAGGCACACACACATTCCTCACCAAGTTCATTTTCTCTAAGCCATCTGTCACGACTAGTCCTCTGGCTTTGATCTGTGGGATTAATGAAGGTAATGCTTTCCGCCACATTAACATCCCGTGCTCTGGGGATATTCACTGGGGGTAGACCAGGGGAATCTCTGCTTGCCATCCTGATGGCACTTGAAGCTGTAGTCTTCTCTCCAGGTCACAGCAGTATCAGTTCTATCTGGTGCTGGTCACTAGCATCGCACCAGAGATGTATCGACTCAGCCTTCCTAAGATGTTATCCTAAATTCATCTGCAACTGTATACAAAGTCAATACATTTCATTTTATGGCATCTGTCAAGGTGTCTGAGATATTCACAAAAAACATGTAATATTGAGACAAATTTTCAGTTTTGGTTTTAATTTCTCAAGGAGGCGTCACTGCATTTGAATTAATCCTTTATCTATCTATCTATCTATCTATCTATCTATCTATATATGTGTGTGTGTGTGTGTGTGTGTGTGTGTGTGTGTGTGTGTGTGTAATCCTTATATCTATCTATCTATCTATCTATCTGTCTGTCTGTCTGTCTGTCTGTCTATCTATCTATCTATCTATATAGTGGACTCTGTACTGGCAGATAAGTGTTAAAATAAGCACTTGACAACATTTTGCCAATACAGTCACATGCAGCAATAATGTAACCTCTCCTCCCTGAAGGATAGGTGCATGCTAGTTTCAGTTCAGTTTCAGTAGCTCAAGGAGGCGTCACTGCGTTCGGACAAATCCATATACGCTACACCACATCTGCCAAGCAGATGCCTGACCAGCAGCGTAACCCAACACGCTTAGTCAGGCCTTGAGAAAAAAATAAAAAGGTGCATGCTAAAAATGACAAACCAGCGAAAACAAGGAAGCACTTTCTGTAGCATTGTGGAGTACAGAAAAGCCCAACATATACAGAGCTGTGAGAGGAATTTTTCTATATATTTCAAAAGGACAAAAAATATGTTGAACCTATTTCACATGTTCAAACATTTATATGACAGATTCTTATCGCAAACATACAGAGCCATTATCACTGTCAAACTCATCACCATCAGCTATTTGTGTGGCACAAACAAAAGCATCTCATCAGACCTGTTGATAAGAACTGCATCAGAGAGTCGAGGAGCATGAAGAAACATTCACTGCAGTACAAAGAAATCTATTTCAGTTCAAGTTCTGCAACCTGTGGGGCCAAACTTGTAAACAATGTGCTGAAGTGTCATCTTGCAAAGATCATCTGCCTGTTCTGCCCTGTTTGGTCAGTGGTTTTATTGCCGCCATTTCAACCTTGTTCTGCTTCACAGCCTTTCACTCACTGATCAACATCTGCTATTGAAAGATCAACAGAGCACAGAGAACTGCATCAAGAACTGTCCTCAATTTATGGAATGGAGATAAATAATAATAATAATAATGGTATTTATATAGCGCTGAATCTTGTGCAGAGACAAACCAAAGCGCTTTCGCACCAGTCATTCACACGCATGCATAACTCTAAAACTGCAGAAACTAAAGACAGGAAGGGCAGGCACGGGGGAGAGGGGGGGCGGCGGCTATTTTGGGAAGAGGTGGGTTTTAAGGCCAGACTTGAAAGAGCTGAGAGTGGAGACTTGACGAAGCGAAAAAGGAAGTTCATTCCAATCTCAAGGTCCAGAGACAGAGAAAGAACGGCGGCCAACAGTCGAGTGTTTGAATCTGGGTATGTGTAAACTGAGTGGATCCGAAGCCGATTGTAGTGAGCGAGATGGAGTGTAGAGGTGAAGGCAGCCACAGAGATAGGAAGGGGCAGTTTTGTGAATACATTTATAACATGGAGTGCTGATCTTGTACTTTATTCTGTGTGAGACAGGGAGCCAGTAGAGATGTTGCAAAAGAGGAGTGATGTGATCAGATCTTTTCTTTCTGAGGATGAGTCGGGCAGCAGAGTTTTGAGATGGAGTATGGGGGCAGGGGGTCAAGAATGGCTCATACCTAACAACTCTTTTTGCTTCTCTAATTAGAAAACAAAAAAGAACACAAGTGCAGGTACACAATTCAATGTTAGTAATTAAACACTGGCTTTACATGGGTATAAATGTGAAAATCTGGAGGAAAATATAAACCTTTCAAAGACTTCAGTATGAGCAATTTGAACTGTCTCTGAGGAAGCCAATTGAATGCCAGAAGAGTCTATATGAGTCATATTCCCCTCCTAGGTCTCCGCAAAACTGGCCAAAAAAATATGCTATCCACACGTATCGATTTGGTTGGAAGAAAACAAAAATCCCAGTGTTATCGATACGTCATTCGCATTACAGACTGACATCTCGCCCCGTTTACACAAAGTGCAAGTGGCGCACGTAATGCTCTTGGATACTGGACTAGTAATGACGACATGAAGCACTACTGACATGCTATCGTTATGCACAAAATGACATCACATATTTCAAAACCACTGCTAGTTCGTTGATAATTTGGGGGGTACCCGTTATGCCGCCGTCCCGCTATGCCGCCGACCCGTTATGCCGCTATCCCGCTTTATTCCCTTTCGCTTTTCATCACATGCGCGTGAAAAGTGATATATGACAGTAGCAGTTTTCACAAATGACGTATATTATGATGTAAACACTGAATGACACTAAAACTCGCCATTTAGAGGCGGGCTCGTGCAAATGCAAACTAAATGATAAAAAATATGTATTCAGGACAAATGTAATACTTTCAATTTTCTACATTTTTAATGAGAAACAAAACCAATAACAAGCAAAAAGAAAAAAGTGTGCTAGAAACGAATTTTAAAGGAAAGTTTCTTGTACAGATCATTTCTCCACTAGTATCTATAGCCCAAAACAAGGAAATGGCGGAAACAATCTTCCAATGTACTGCAAATGTAAAATGCCCTGGTACCGAAAGGGAATAAAATCATATTACCGCAGACCCATTGTCAAACAATCTCTCTCTCTCTCTCTTTTGTGACAAAAGACAATCCGTAAACGGGTCGGCACAACGGGTCGGCGGCACAACGATACGCTCTTCTTATAAAGTCATATAGCTGTTGCTGCTTGTTTATATGTGTGAATGATGATCTGTTATTTGTACTGTGCATGTGCTTGTGTGCTATGTAAACATTATGCTTTTAAGCAGCCTGTGTACTTGGATGTGTGTGACGTATCATGGGCGTGTATCTCTTTTGTCTTTTGATGTTGTGTGGAAAGACGGAAGGCCAACTCACCCAAATGGCTGCCAACTCGCATTGATTGGATATTATTTTTAAACATACGACAGCCATTTCTTTTTGTTTGACGTCATTACCCGGGGATTCCCCCACGGAAACAAATGGAATGCCATTCTATCTTTGACTTTGGTTTAGATTGCGGGAAGTGTAACTTTATAACAAAAAAATATCAAAAATAAATAAATGATAATAATAAATGGTTTTTATTCATACAGAACAGGGTAAAGGGTCTTGTGTTCGTGTTCAGAATAGGAATAAACATGAAATGAAATGAAATTAAAAAAGAAAAAAAAAAGTTTTGAGACTGGATCGTAAAAGTATGTGGTAGGGATATTATAGAGATAGATAATTATGTTTATGAGTACGAGTTTATGAGTAAGGGAGCTAATTAATACACCAGGTTAAATATCATCCAAGGGTTAGTTGCTTCCCTTGTTTATTCTCATTCGGTTTCTCCCACTATTCTTATTTGGATTTAGGCATATTCTGATACGGTTAGGTTTGAATGAAAAACAGTTCACTGGATGCAGGCCACAGGACAGTTTAGTGCGCGTTGTCTGGGGAGCAGAAGGGGTCTTGGCCGGTGTGACTTGCTTCCATGCTGGAGGGTAGTGAAGTTACTTACTACCCGTACCCGGATGGTCAGACTGGCGGTCAGTGTGGTGTACACATGTGCCTCTGCTGGTGTGTGTCCATCGAGATCGATGATGACCATCGTTGTCATCCAGCTGGGGGATGGGGGGAGGGTGGTGGTGGGGTGGGGGGGAGGATGCTCATGAATCTATCTGTGAATGCGCAGATGGCTGAATAGTCCAATCTGCGCACAAAATGTTCGCTGACAGTTGGGGCAGACAAAGACAGGCATACCATTGTCAGGGAGCTTGTTTGCCCATGACTTTCTGGCCTGCCTCTTCTGAACAGCTCCAGCAGTCCTGTTGGCCTCGCACAACTTGGCGCCTTTGTGCACAGCAGCGCGCCATTTGTCACGGTCCACTGCAGATTCCTCCCAGGAGTCAGGGTTGATATCAAACGCTTTCAGAGAGACTTTCAGAGTATCTCTGAAGCGCTTCTTCTGACCTCCGTGTGATCTCTTCCCTTGTTGCAGCTCGCCATAGAAGAGCCTTTTGGGCAGCCGATGGTAACCAGATCCCCGTTCACAGAGCTCGCCTTCACCTGCAAGCCGAGTCTCACTCAAGGCTGCGATGTCAATGTTGTATCTGGCGAGTTCGGATGCAACTAGTGCCGTTCTCCTTTGGGGTCTGTCCGCGTTATCTCTGTCCAGGAGAGTCCTTATGTTCCAAGCACCAATGGTGAGAGGAACGATCCTTGTTTTTTCTTTTCTTTCTTGTTGTTTCGACCGCTGATGTAGGGTCCCCGCCAGCCGCGGTATGCTGGCCAGGGTGATATGGAGCAGGCAATTTTTAGGGCACCTTTTCTAGCCCCTTCCTCATGCCAGGGAGGTGAGCAGTGCATTCCTAAAGAGGGCTGCTCAGACGCTCAGACGGCTGCCGAGCTCCATCGCTGCTCCTGTCGACGAAGAACGACCCTATGGCCTGAGCCGCCTGCGTGCAGGTCTGCGACTGCGACTGCCAGTGTACCCACACCTGTCGTTTCGTCGCTCGCCTGTCGCCACAGGACTTGGGGGTGATGAAATGATGAAGGATGAAAGGTCATTTTGGATGACTGATGACTTGCGCGATGAGTTTGTTTAAAGTGAAGAGGAGTTGCGCAACGTCAACCTCACTCTCTCGTCCGGGTCCACCAATTTCCAGTGGCAAGACTAAGTCGAGACGACTGGAGGATGAGCACGGATGCAGTGGATGACCAAGATATCCTTTTGGTGTCTCATCTTGCTCTCTGCACTCCACAGTGCGTTGCTGTAACCGCCTTCCTCTCCGTTGAACCGATAGGTTTCTTCCGCAGATTCTGCCGGATCCAGACTTCGCATGCATGGGTAGACACACCCCGGGGGCCAACTGCGTGTGGCATGCACACAGCACAGTGGAGCTAGATGGTCGTCGGTGGCTCTCCTGAGCCAACGCCCTTTTATGGATCTCCATAAGGGTGTCTAGCCACCCGCCTCACCAGTCCCGAAAGGGAGCGGTGGGAGTGCCGGTTTAGTTGCCGGGAACCCGACCCTGAACAGGTTGTACTGGATTACAGGTTACCAGTAGCAGATCTAATGACCTGACCTGACATTGTGCCTCTGCTACACTCGTGGGGTATGTGTCATCTCTGTTATGACTTGAGATATTTTGTTTGTTTATTTTGTTGGATAACTGTAACCTAACTTAGTTATCAGTAACTAAGTGATTTATGGTATGCTTATATTACAGTTGTTATTGGAAACATAACTGCTGGGTTTTGAAGGAAAAATTGTGAATTAACTATGCTCAGCAAGTATGGTTGGACTACTATAAATTAGGTTTCTGGTATGGCGGAAATCTTAGTTGGTATGTGGTAAACTGGTTGACAAGCCTTGCCTATTTTTGAGTGATTATATAATACTGAACTGTGTTCGTGCAGTATGGTTAGGGTATGGATGGTGATGATTATTATTATTGCTACTACTACTGTCAATAATGTTTTTTTGAGGTTTGCCTAAGAGTTTAAGTTGAAATGAAAAATGTAATTCTTCACTAAGATAATAGTGGAGTATGTGTATTACTATTAAGTGAGGATAGACTAAATTATTATTGTGACAATTATTATTCTACATTCACTCATTATTTTAGGTTAGTAAAGTTATAGGTAATTTGATTGGTAACTGCAACTATTAATCTTAGCCAAGAGTGTGATTGGAGAGAAAGAGTAAAGAGTGATAGTATGGATTTTAATATAAGAATTTATAAAGAGCACTTATAGTGCAGCAGCTGTAACACACGGGGTTGGGTTTTGTGTGTGTGTGTGTGTTGCAGGGATTTGTCTTCGTTTGTTTTGTTCCCTTTTCTTGTGGATGGTTCATGGGAATAAAGGTGTCTGTTTTGAACCAAACCCCGACTCTGGTGTGGTGTGGTGAACGAGACGCATACACGCACCCTGTAACACAGTTAATATGGAATTTCCCCCCTCTTACTTTTTTTTTATTTTTTAGATTAAATAAAAATCTTTTTCAGTACTAGTTTCTCTGAGTACAGAAATTGCTGAATGTATGCTTTTCCAGAAACTTGAGCTTCACCTTTAAGTTTATTTTTTCAGATGTGAGTATCATGACATAATTTCACTCCTCTTATGACAGCAACCCAACTTCCTAAGTGGATAGTGCTCACCTACCATGTCTCAACCAATGATGATTATTATGCATGGAAGTCAGAACCTCCCACCCCCTTCCCTCCCAAGCCCCCTTATTTATTTGTTATTATGTATATATAGTTTCAGTTTACAAATCCTCTGATTTTCTGACTGCTTCAACTGTTTCTCAGTCTATTAGCTTTACCCTTTCAATTGGCAATCATTTTTCACTGTAAAATTACGCAGAGCAGGAGCCAACAAATGACTTTTGTTTATATGTTTATTTCAGATTCAAAGTGGAGATGGCTGCTGTCGAACTCTGTCAGAACTGATAGAGACAGTGATGGATCTGCCAGAGAACAGATCCATGCTGGAGACAGCAGCTGACACTGTGAATCTCACATTTCGTTTCGCATGCGACGGTGCCAAAATTACAAGGCACAAGAATTCCGTCAGAGGGGTGATAAAACTCAGACGTCTGAGGAGAGAGTACTCCTCTGATGATGAACACACTGTGTTCTTGTATCTGGGTAAGTAAGCATGCCCAACAATTCACTTGTGTAGGTGACTGTCTGTTTTCCGATACTTATGTTCCCAACCTCCATACTGTTCACACTTGGACTTTTTGCCAACAGTTCTGTTCTGTACAGGCTTTCTGTACAGGCTTTTTGACGAAGTTATATCTTCAACTTCTGCCACTGCTTTAAAAACTCTCACAACTGTAGTCAGCTCTTTAAGCTGGCTTATTGAATTTTTTTCCCATCTGTGTGATTTAGGGTGAGTGTGGCGGGGATGTGAATGTGCTATGGGATGATCTGAGAGAACAGAGCATGTGATGAATCAGGCTGTGGAAAAATGATATTTCAAGCCGTATAGACATGGAACAGACTTGACAACCTCCAACACGTAATGTCTCACCACATTTATATCTCTTCTCTCAGCAACAGGTACAGTTGTGGCATGTTCATCCAAACAATATATCATGCTCCTGTATATGTGTGGTATGCTGGAATGTTTGTGCACAAGTATGCATGCTTGTGTGAAAAAAGTGGGTGGTTTTGTGTTCCTTACTATCTGTGTACATTTATAGTTTGTGGCATGTTTTTTGTTAAGCAGTTTTTTGGAAAGAGTGCCATAATAGAATGCATTATTATTGTAATGGACCATTTGCTCTAGTAAGAAATGGCATATAACATTTTTTTCTCCTGTTTTCGAGTTTTTTGTTTTTCTTTGTAAATTACAAGGAATCAACTTGTCAATGGGGATTTCTGATTTTTAACCATGTTTGAAATGTGACCTCAGGTAATGAGGACAGACCATCCCTCATCCCAGGTTCAAGAATAACTAGACAACAGATGGCAGAGGCTGCAAACAGAGGACTGGTCATCAAGGACAAGATGTGAAAATAAACTGGTAACACACACAGTGACGCACACACCCACACACACAAATCAGTTGGCCATGGATTTCATTTGCAAATTTATTACCATTATGCAAGTACTACGTATGTGCAGTACTTTGAAAGCACAGGTCTGACAAAATATTTCTTTTCACTAAGATCAGCACTCAAATACAATCTCCTTCATTATCAATATGATTATTTTTAAACATATATCAACATGGCAATATCAGCAGGTGTCTTGCTGTATCTGGTTTAAAAGGCAACACACTGTATACACGGCACTTTCATTCAGAATGTGTATTGTGAATCAATATGACCAGATCTTACAAGAGTTCTGTTATTGTTTCCCTGTTCATATGATAAGACACTTTGTTCCAAGCACATCCATTCCGGATGTTGAACTTGAAGTAAATCAGCCAGGTCGGTATACCCGGTAGCCAGGATGTGTGCTGTGCGTGTGGTGGGATGGGTGGACAGAGGCGATGTATATATATATATATATATATAAAACCCTTGTATTTTACACTTTGCAAATATCATAAACAATGCTTAATTTTTTAATATTTTTTTTTCAAACAATAGGGTGAATGAATCCGTTTTCCCATCCCTCTTCAGATACTGTGATGTGCAAATACACTTAGATGAATATACATATGTGTGTGTGTATAATTATGTATGTTTTTATGTGTATCAATATGTATGTTTTTATGTGTATCAGTATGTATATGCATTCATCTGTTTACCTATATTTGTGCAATTGTTTTGAATGAAAGCTGAATTATACAGAAAACAGAAAACCCTGCACTCACAATGAATGTATGGTATAACATCCTCATCGAAAGTTTTCAACTTAAATTTTCTCCCCCAGGTTCTGGCCTTTTCCTGGAATTGCTGGGGGGTCAACGCTGATGGTGTCTGAGGCTTTGCCTTCAGAGCAGCCATCAGGTCGCAAAAATCTGCCCAAAGATCCTGGAGGCCAGCAGGATCCACCATCCTCTTCTCCTGACTTCGACTGGAAGAGCTTGTTGAGGCTTCTTCTTGATCAAGAATCCGTCTCCGTTTTGGAGGGCGGTTTACGAAAATTTCTCTCTGTAGAAAAAGGACAGACTTTTCATGTTTGCTCATGAGAATTTTTTTTTTCTCGAATTTTTCAGGTCATAAGGGTCATTGTAATTTGTACAATAAGCATCATAGTTAGCGTATGCTTACACACACACACACACACACACACACACACACACACACACACACACACACACACACACACACACACACACACACACATGTATGCACACACCTGTTCCTCTGTGGTCAAGATGTTATGAAGCCTTAGCACAATTTGTTGCTTCGTTAGTTTTTTTTCTGCTCTTCCAGTCTTGTTAGGTGGCGCTCCAGGGTGTCCTTGGGCAGCAAATGCAAGTTCTGTATGTCCCTGGGTCCTGTTTCCAAGATGGCGAGGATGTTGAGGTTGGATATCACTTTCTCCAGCTCAGTGCCTGTAAAGTAAAAAAAAAAAAAAAAAAAAAAAGAAAGAAATGAGATTAAATTCTGCTTTCGTCTCAAAAAGGAGAATGGGGATATCAGTTTGTAGAGGGCTGGACTGGCAATCGCCAGGCAACAAGTCTGGTCTGCATGATAATGAAATAATATACTCTAGTGCCAACTGTCTGGAAGCCCAACTTCTGATTTCACCCATCAAAGTAGTATCAGGATGGTAATCTTCAAACACTTCTCAAGCCTGGCGTAATTTGCCTTATGCAGCTGCTCATTCACTTGTTAGTATTAAACAGTTGTCAAACTATGCTTTGGAAAGCAATCATGGTAGCAACAGAGAAATGATCAAAATTCATTTATTCTCTAATATATATATATATATATTACAAACCTGAAAGCTGTGTCCACTTTGTTACTTTCCCTCTTCCATTATCACCGGTTTCCTCGGTGAACTTGAAAGAGATACCCAACCTCTTCATCTCCTCCACCAGGCTAGTCTTTTTGCTCTGGTCGACAGCCCAGAGAATAACCTGTTGACATGCAAGCAAGTACAGTTGAGTAATGGAGTGTGATGGTTCCATCATTTATTTAATTATTTACAAGTCCAAGATTTTTTTTGACACAAAACATTTGCAGGTTTATCAAGTGACTTGTTAGATAAAAACATAACAGTCTTCTTCATCTTCATTACCCAGCAAGAACTCTTGGGAGTAGCCAGAAAGGTGAGAAGGTTGCCCATGTGACCTTTGTTTTTTACCTCAAGGGTAGCCACATGTGACCTTTGTTTTGTTGGGTTTTTTTCACCTCGAGGGTAGCCACATTCCATCTTCTAAGAAGATGAGAAGTTTTGAAAACAGGGTGAGATCATGGCTAGAATAAAATGAAGATGAGAGGAAAATAAGAGACAACTAGAAAGAGGGACCACTTCTTCAGCTGGTATACCGGCCTGGCTACCTGGTATACCGGCCTGGCTACCTGGTATATACCGGCCTGGCTACCTGGTATACCGGCCTGGCTACTGGGTATACCGGCCTGGCTACCGGGTATACTGACCTGGCTACCGGGTATACCGACTTGAATACTGGGTATACTGATCTGTCTACCTGGTATACCGACTTGGCTACCGGGTATACCAGCCTGGCTACCGGGTATACCGACTTGAATACTAGGTATACCGATCTGGCTACCGGGTATACCGAATTGGCTACCGGGTATACCGTTCTGGCTACCGGGTATACCGGTCTGTCTACCAGGTATACCGGCTTGGCTATCTGATATACCGGCCTGGTTACCTGGTATACCAGCTTGGCTACTGAGTATACCGGTCTCACGGCGGCACAAGGCAGCCCATTTAGTTTTGGCGCGAAGCGGAGGGGAGAGGGATGAACAGCGAGCGAGCGCGAAACGTTGGAAAGGTGATAGCCTGGACAGACAGGCAGGCAGTATATGGGGCAGCGCTTTGCTGCACCACTAACTTCGCACTGTTCTCTGCGGAGCGCATGTTACACGGGCAGTGTGTACAGCTGTGAACAGCTTCGCTGCTGCTGATAAACTGTCAGAAACAGGGTTATGTGCTTTAAAAAAATAATACTCCATGTCAGAATGGAACAAGAAGGGCGCTATGGGTGTGAATGGATGTGTAATTCTCTGACAAATTTAACGATACCAAACATGAGTAGGTTTAATTTCCTACAGGCAGTGTACAAGCGGTACAAAACTTAGCGAGCACACGAACATTCTGTTTGAACTGAGGAACACACACGAAACGTAGTTCAAATTCAACTCCGTGTTGTGTGTGTATATCACTTTAGTTTGAGATAAAACTTATATCATGATATACATGCATGTCTCCACAATACAACTGGAAGGAAAATATAGCCGATACTGTTACCTAGAGGTGGCAGACCGCCCCGGAATTAGTGTCAGTATTTAACGGTCAGCTCCACTGAGAACTGCTGCCAGACACGTAAGTTTCACACTTCTCTCAACATCACGGGAAGAGAGACAGACAGACAGATATGCAGGGACAGACATACTGAGAAACAGAGGAATATGTACGGAGAGAGAAAGGGGAGAGGCACAGAGGGAGAGAGAGAGAGAGACGCACAGAGAGAGAGAGAGACGCACACAGGGGGAGAGAGATTTTCGCCGACTAGATGTTTTGCGTGTCAGTATGTGTGCCTTTGCTTGCGACATGCATTTGGTCATTCTAAAAGATACACCTTGACGATACCATGCTTTTAGTAAACAATCACAATGTAACGTACTGACATGCATTTGTAAGTTCTAAATAATAAAATACATTCCTACCTGAACTTATAAATCCGTATGAATCCTTGTTTGTAGTTGGTAATCCACTCAGTTGAAGTGTAACACTGACTAAACTCAAACATTTTTTCTTTTCTTTTTTTTCTCTCCATACAATGTGTGTGTATGCGGGAGGGAGGGATTCAGAGTGGAGAAAAGAACAGGGCTGAAAATTTCTTTATTCTTTACTTTTTGATTTGTGCCGTGATTCTCCTGCTTGGGGTACGACTTGCTGAAGCATGGGGGAGACAATAGTCATGTGCTCTTGCATGATGACACGTAGTTTGTCATCTTGTGACTGCATCCCTAATACTTTCTTTTTGAGTGAATTGACGACTGCATGTGTTGCCTCCCCCCCTTGTTCCCCGTGTAGTGCCAGGCCAAAACCGTGAGAATGAATGAATGGAATGCAGTGATTTTCTAGGATGTGTTGCTTGGGAATGATGTGTTTGTGGGAATTGTTGGCGGAAGAAAGACATGTACTGTTTGATGTCGCTATCCAGTGTGTCAACGTCACTGTCTGACAAGGGTCTTTGATGTGAGATGTTTATGTGAATGCGTGAGAACAGCGTGTTTAGTGTTTTAAACTTCTGGGAAATGTTCCTAGCTCTGAGGTTTATGTCCGCGTCTTGAGTCAGTTCACCTGTTTTCTTGACTACACTGTCACTGATGTGTTCTATTGTTTCTGGCTTGAGATATTTGTGACAGTGATTTCCAATGAATGATGCTCCGTGGTATGCCTGTCTGTGTATTTTATGCTGTTGAAGTACAGCATCTAAGTGTTGTGTGAGAGGGCCAGCCAGGTGTGGAAGGTCAAGCTGTGTCTTGAGATATTCAATGTCTGCATCTTTTTCTTCTACCATATCTGCTAGCTCACGTTGCTGTTTTTGGAAATCACTGAGTGGTGTACTGTCTCCTTCAGGCTCGTTAAATACAATCCTAGTTTCTAGCAATCTCTTTTCTTCTTCAGCACTTTGGATCTGTCTCAGCTTGTCTACAAACTCAGAAAAGGCTGAGTCGCTGTCTATCTGTTTTCCCTGGCTGGCTATTGACTCTCCTAGCTTTTTGTCAAGAGAATGACACTCCCCCTCCAGCAGGTCATGGTGTTTTTTGACCACTCCCAGAAGAATGTGCAGGTATGGGGGAGCCACTTGGCTAAGTTCTATGTCAACAATAGGCTCCCTGACTACATTGTTGTGCAGGCTGGCGATTTTCTGCTTGGAGTGTTTGTATTTGTTGTAGTCTGTCTTGATGCCCTGTAATGTGCGCTGTGTGATGTTGCCTTCATTGCAGTGAGGTGGATTTTGCGTTTGCGATTTGGATGCTGTGCAGTATAAACATGGGTGTGTCCCCTGAGCACCTGACAGTCCATACAGTTTGAGGAGAAAGTCATAGTCCCCAAACAAGGTCACTTTGACTCTCTTGTTTCGCCATGTCATTGACTGCAGAGCAGCTAGCTGTTCTTTGTAGGGTTCTAAGATTCTTCTCAAATTGTCTGGACTGTCCTTGCAGTCTACAATGGCCAGGAGACACGTGTTGTGTTTTGAGTTGGGGTTGGTGAAATTTGCAATTTGAAGCATGAGTTTGAATGTCCCCCCTCCATGGTCCCCTCCAATTTTTACCCATATCTCATCCTGTGGTATTCTATCATCATGCCATGTCAACTTGTTTTCTCTGTCGTACTGGTCTAATAAGTTTTCTACCATCTTTGGAATGTCTTTGATTTTTCCTACTGTTGTTTCCTCCTCTGTTTGTCTCCCCTCTTTATCAACAAAGATGAGTTTTGTCTTTTGTATTTCTACCTCCCCAAACATTGCTTCTTTCTGCACCTCCCTCTCCTTCCTTTCCCCTTCATGTTCCACACCAATACTGGCATAAAACCTCTTTTGTATCCTGTGTTGTGCCCAGCTTAACCCCATGGCAGCTCTCAGTGCAGACCCTTGTTTTTTGGTCACTTTCACTGGGCCACATCCAGCAGCTTGCAGTATCTGTTGTCTGTGACTCTGAGCTGATCTTTTGATTTCTGACCCCTGCTGTTTTACTATGGCTTCTCTACTGTTCCCTGAGATGTGCTTTCTAATTTTTTGCATAATTTGAGACCGTTTTTTCTTCAGAGGAGATGATGCTATGGCAGATGATTTGCGGGGTTGTGTGACTTTTTTCAACACTATTGGCTGACCTCCAGTTTTGCATCTAACTGTTGATTTGTCTCCTGACTTAAACATTTTCCTACGTGTGAGAGATTTATTGAGATCCTCATCCTCTGAGTCAACATACACCGTCTTGTGTTTCAATAGTGCGATGGGTGATATAGCTGCGTCAGTGACAGATGTTTTGGGTGTGATTGGAGATGTGTTTGTGCACAGCATTCTTGTTTTTTTGACTGGTGTTGATGTGGACTGACAAAATGACGTTGACACACTGTCGTCGGTATCTAAGCAGAGGTCAGACGGATCAAAACTGTCATCCGTGCATTTTTTTTACTGGTCCTGATCGTCTTTTTTTCGGACGACCAGACTGACTTTTTGAGTGATGAAAAGAGCATGTTTTGCACTGATCCAAAGATAGATCTGGATCGAAAGTTGTCCAGATTTCGGACATTCTGTCAATGTCAAGTGCAACATTTTCATTTGCAGTTTTGAACTGAGAATTTCCAAGAGTATGTTTCAATTTTATCAGTTTTTTGTAGCACTTGATACAAATGCATGTGGGATGTTTGCCCTCTTCATCATTCGAAACATCTAGGCTGAAAAAACGAAACAGTTCAGAAGAATACTTGGCACAAAGTCTTGCATTCAACCCCTTATCTTTAACTCTTCTGAGAACCCGCTCACCACACACACGACACATACAATCCAAACATCTCAAGTGTTCACTGAAGGTGTGTTGTCCAGTCAGCAAAGCTGCCGCTACCACACCAGATTAAATTTTTGCCGGCACACACACACACACACTTAGGTCAAACAACTGGATGTAACACAAAAACGCGGACAGTGTCTGGTAAATCACACGACACACTTAAAGTTCACATTCACTGGAATCATGCACACAAAAATGACAGCAAACAAAAGTTACTGTGCACGAATATGATGAAATGAAAATCACTTAAACAATACACCTTTCTCTGCTGGAAACATAGGCACAAAGAGCGCGGCGCGCGCTCCCCTCTCCCCCCCTCCCATCCCAGTGGAATCTAGGTCAGCAGCAGTGCTCCTGACCGCTCACTGAACTCTGGAACTAAATAGCTCTGCTGGAAGTGAAGTGGCACAGCCGTGGTCTGGCTACCTGGTATACCGGTCTGGCTACCTGGTATACCGACCTGGCTACTGGGTATACCGACTTGAATACTGGGTATACTGATCTGGCTACCGGGTGTACCGGTCTGGCTACCGGGTATACAGGTCTGGCTACCTGGTATACCAACCTGGCTACCGGGTATACCGGTCTGGTTACCTGGTATACCGGCTTGGCTACCGGGTATACCGAATTGGCTACCGGGTATACCGGTCTGGCTACCTGGTATACCGACCTCGCTACCGGGTATACCGATCTACCTGGTATACCGGCCTGGCTACTGGGTATACCGAATTGGCTACCGGGTATACCGGTCTGGCTACCTAGTATACTGACCTGGCTACAGGGTATACTGATCTGGCTACTGGGTATACCTATCTACCTGGTATACCGGCCTGGCTACCAGGTATACCGAATTGGCTACCGGGTATACCGGTCTGGCTACCTGGTATACTGGCCTGGCTACCGGGTATATCGGTCTGGCTACCTTGTATACTGGCCTAGTTACCTGGTATACCAATCTGGCTACCGGTCTACCTGGTATACCTGGCTACCGGGTATACCGACTTGGCTACCTGGTATACCGGTCTGGCTACCTGGTATGGTCTGGCTACCTGGTATACCAGCCTGGCTACCGGGTATACCGAATTGGCTACCTGGTATACCGACTTGGCTACCGGGTATACCGGTCTGGCTACCTGGTATACTGACCTGGCTACCAGGTATACCGGCCTGGCTACCTGGTATACCGACCTGGCTACTGGGTATACTGGTCTGGCTACCTGGTATACTGGCCTGGTTACCTGGTATATCGATCTGGCTACTGGGTATACTGGCCTGGCTACCTGGTATACCGACCTGGCTACCGGGTATACCGATCTGGCTACTGGGTATACCGACCTGGCTACCGGGTATACCAGCCTGGCTACCTGGTATACCGACTTGGCTACCGGGTATACCGGCCTGGCTACCTGGTATACCGGCATGGCATGGGAACACGTGTATCTTTCCACTTATGTTCTGATCGTCAAACGCCAAGATAAGATCACGCGTCTGTGTGTGTGTGTGTGTGTGTGTGTGTGCGCGCGTGCGTGCGTGCGTGCGCGCATTAGTATGTACGTTATATGCTAAGTGTGTATCCACAGAGTTAGTGTCTGTTGAACTTATGTAGCATGCATACATGAGGTTGCCTGAGTATGGATAAGTTAGTGTGTGTGTGTGTGTGTGTGTGTAAATGATGTAAAGAATAAATAACTTACATGATTAGTAAACATGAAATAAGTTTAAGATATGTTGTTACATAACACTTACATCAATTTAAGTGAAACCATTACAGTGAATTCCAGGTGCAAAATTTGGAATGAAGATGTTACCTGCAGTGTCTTTATCTAGATGGGTTTCTTGTAAAAAGATAATATCATATTTACTGAAGTGTTTTATTACCCAATCATGTGCTAATTTATTTGTGGTAAGTCCATCTATTGTCTCTTTGTACCCTTTGAGGTTCCATGAAAGTATGCTCAATGACGTTTTTAACATAACAATTAGATTAAAAAAAAAAAAGATATACAAAAGAAAAGAAAAATTAACACTAACGAGTGGTTATAACACCAACAACAAAAAAAGAGAAGAAATATATGTGAATGTTTTTGTTTTTTGTTGTCTTTAAGGAACTTTTTGATGAGCAATCGTCATTGCCTAAATCTCCTTGCCAGTCAAACATTGTTATGATCAATAATCAAAATGGTAGTTGTTCTGTTCCGTACTGTTGAACCAGCTGTCTCTGAACCGTTGTCCCTGTTTGAAGCCACTGTATGTCGTTGTGTCTCTGTTGTAGGGGATGAAGTTGTATCGCCGTTGATAACTGAAGTGGTGTTGTGCTGCGTGGTCGTACGGCTGGACGGGGCGGTGTGTCCTCGTACCTCTGTTGGGCCTTCTGCTGTGATTGTAGTTGCCTTGCGTGTTGAAAATTAATGTGGTATGTTGTCCCGTCTGTCGGTACTTCTGTAGCCCACCGTGTAGTCGTTGTTGTTGCGTCTTGGTGCATCTCTCACGTAGCGTCTTGAATCTTGTCTTACAATAAATCTGCGTCGGCTTGGTTGGTATTCCTTGCGGCTCTCTGGATTGTTTTCTGTTCGTCTTTTCCAATAGTTTTGACGAAGTTTCTTTTTTGGCCTTTCCCAGAACATGTGGTCAAAGTACCGGCCAATGTTCGCCGCCAGCAAGCTTGCTCCTTTTCTGTTGGGATGGATATCATCTTGTAGATGCAGATCTGTCCTTACATTTTCATGACCGAGGAACGAGATGTTTGCGTTGTCATGCAGCCTGGTGTAAATTAAGGCGTTCAGCAAATTGGCTTTGTGTGTGAGTTCTTCTGATTTTGTTTCTGTCACTTTGCTGATTATGATCTTAGAATCCGGGTAGTTGTCCTGCAGTTTGGAGACGGTTGTTACGAGTTCGGCTGTCACTGTTTCTGCGTTTTTCTTCTTCAGATCATTGATACCAGTGTGCAGTAGTACAGCATCAGGTGACGTTGTTTCACTGATGATGTCTAGTGTGCGGTAACTAGTGTTATACGCTTTCTTCTTCTGTATTTTCAAGCCGTATGATCGCCTGAGTCTGATGGCATCAACGTCCCTGAGGACGGAATCATGGTATATGATGATTCGTGGGAGCTGGTGGTGGTCTTGTTCTTTCTCTTCGTGCAAAAAATCATCTTCCTTCTCACTGTTTATTGCCTCACTTTCAGAGTCACTACTTGAGACAGTTTCACTCTTGTCACAACTCGCATCTTCTCTTCCAGCGTTGTTCTTTATCTCATTTGATTTTCTGTTGTGTTCAGGATATTTGGCGTGGTGTAGACTTTTATTTTGAATTTTGTGTTTGGCTGTTTTCTGTGTTTGATAATTTGTTTTGTAACAATTAGAATCACTGGTTTCGACAACTGGGGTTGGAGCTGTGAGCTTGTCGTTAGAGGCATGTGGCGTGTTTCTGTCCTTGCTGGTAGCCGCAAAATGAGTTGACGGGTCACTGGCAGTCATGAGAACTGACTTCTCGTTGAAATCCGTGTGTCGCCAGTAAGGGGCGGAGCTGTCACTCGGTGTTGATGAAATGTGCTCAGCTTTGTCTTTGCAGGAAGGTGGTGTACCAGAGTCCTGTTTGCTTTTAGATGTTTCTGCTGGTCTTGGTGTGGGCTTTCTGCCAAATAACGACTTAAATGAAGACTTCAGTGATGGTACCTTTTCATTTTCTTCTGTCTGAGTGGAAACACTTTTTGTTGGTTTGGACTTTCTTTGGCACCACGATGTGCACTTTCGTTTTTCCCATTAAAACCTATTCTTCTGTGTGTGTGTGTGTGTGTGTGTGTGTAGTCTGCAGTGTTCTCGGGCATGCAGCAAAGCAGCAGACTGATTTTAACGATTATGCTGTTGTCTGTTTTCAAGGTGTACGAAGGGAACCCACTCTCTGGAAATTGCATTTTGCATTGTGTAACCAAAGTGAGTCTGTGTAAAGATTTGGTGTGTGTTTGTGTCTGTGTGTGTGTGGTAAACTTTAATGTTGGTATTTTCTTGGCAGCTGCAAGATAGGAATAAACATGGAAGGATGGTAGGTAGAATACGATCTGCTTTATAATGATACTGTAGGTAGGTTTAGATCAAGGTTATTATTTGACAAAATAGAAAAAAGTTTGATAGAGTTGTAATCATGCATTCAATCTTAATCAAATTTAGGGTTATAACTATTCATATGTACAGCATGATCCATAAAATGGCATGTGATATTTTTGGGAACAGTTATGTGCAGGAGAAGATCTTGTATACAATCTTCTTTAGATTTGGTGCAATCATTGTTCATTGTAAAAGCAAAAGCTGAGTAAAGAGACAAGTTCAGAAGTCAAAGTTCTAGATCATGAAAAATATAGAAGCATGATAGAACTTAGGTTTTTGTTCAGGTTTTCTTCACTAAACAATGTGTAGCGGTTTCTTTTAATCAGGGTTTTTGTTGTTGTTGTTTTTGTTTTTTTTAATTAAGAGGCCAAGTTCAAATCAGTGTGTGTGTGTGTACCTTTTCAACAGATGATCAACTTTGCAGTGTCATTTTTGTTTTTTCAAGATTCCTTTGTTTGATTCAGTGGGCATCACATGAGTCATGAAGGCACTACCTCTCTCGTATTATTTTATGATATGATCAGTTTATTTTGTTTTGATTTTACTTGCTCAGTTTGATTTATTTGATTTTAAAAATAGTATTGGCATTATCGTTTCTTTTTCATGGGGAATTTTGCGGTTCTTATAAATAGAATTTACTTTGTGGAAGCATGTACTGTTTTAAACATTTGTTTATGATTTTTTTTGATTTTTTTTAATCAATAAAACTTTGGTTTCTACTGTGGATTGAATGCGGTTTTTTGTGAACTATAATTTGCAAACATGTCAACCACTTCTCTTTTAGAGATAATAAATTATTTTTATATCTTGCATCACTCCGTACC
>NC_134894.1:43187221-43192221 GCF_041734735.1 Babylonia areolata | reverse complement strand
TCACGCCATTTCTTCTCCTCACCCTGTACCATCGGCCACGTTTAGCTTACCTGTTGGTGGTTGTGGTCGTCCTGGCCTCTTGGATCGCGAACGGCATCATCACTCGAATCAGGCATGTACCAATAGCGCAGACTGTAATTCCCGATCTGGGCAACATCTCCAACAGTGCGCCAAGCGACGAGAGCTTTGCTGCTGAGTATTTTTACAAACCATGGACTCACGCTGGCTCCTTCTTCCCACCGCTGCTCCTTGGTTACCTTCTGCATAGATCCAAACGACGGGCCAGCTTCAGGGCCAGAACTCTGGTCGTGGGCTGGCTCTTGGTCTTTGCAGCATCCATGGCCGTCTTGTTCGGAGTCAGCTCGGAGCTGGTAGGGGAGCGCCTGTTCAGCGAAAACGCTGTTGCTTTCTACAACGCTGTTCACGGCACTGTTTGGAGCCTGTGTGTTTGCTGGCTGGTGCTGGTATGTAGCACGGGCTACGGTGGGCCCGTCGACTCCTTCCTGTCCTGGTCTGGCTGGAAGCCGTGCAGTCGATTGGCGCTGGGCGGGTTCCTGGTGTACCCTATCGTGCTGATGGCTTACAACGCCTGCCTGCAGCAGTTGATGTACGTGACGAGCGTGGTGATGCTCTACCACGTGCTGGCCGTGCTGCTGTTCTGCTTCCTGCTGTCCGCTGTCCTCTGCCTCACCGTTGAGATGCCGGTCAACGCCTTGCTGTCTTCCCGGTGCTGCTGTTGCGTCACGTCTGTGCGGTAACGTCATGGCCGCAGGGTTTCGTGGCGTCACAGAGTAACGGTCGGTCCGGATGTGTCCGACACTCCATCTGGCAGAGGTGTTGCTGCTGCTGCTGCTACTGCTGTCGCTGCTGTTGCTCTTGCATTGAATGTTACTGTTGTTACTGCCACCTTTATGCTGTCTCCTCTCTCTCTCTCTCTCTCTCTCTCTCTCAGGTTCAGCTACACAGTTGGATGGTTGGTCACATGTCCGTATCATTTAATGTATTTAATGTCAGTCGATTGACAAGTATACGTCAGTAGTCAGGATATCATGAATGCATGGTTACGTGTTTGTGTGTATGCATTTCAGTTTGCTTTATATTGTTCCGTATTATTTTCCTTTTCCTTTTCGTCGCATGCATAAGCTGAATTATGGTCTTGGCATTACAGCTGAAAAACGCTATTTGCCCGCAACAAAAAGAAGTCATTGTCATTGTCATTGTCATCCTCAGAACGATGCACAGTTGTATCTGCCTGCGTTCGCATAATTATTAGTACTTGAATTTGTGCAGTAACGTTTCTCAGACGTGTTAAGTTTTGTGTACTTGTTCTGGGCACGTATTCAGATCAAAATTGAAAAAAACAAACAACCCAACCAAACAAATAAAAAGAACAAAAACAAAAACAAAAAAGAAGAGATTTTGGATTAAAGATGGTACTGAATGCAGTTTCATTTATTTCCCATATGTTTATTTGATTAGTTTATTCATCTGTGTATCTTCTAATGTCGTTCTCTCTCTCTCTCTCTCTCTCTCTTTCTCTCTGCATGTATATGTGCGTACGTATACGGCATGTTTGTGTGCGCGCGCGGACGCGCCTCTGTGTGTGTGTGTGTGTGTGTGTGTGTGTGTGTGTGTGTGTGCGTGCGTGCGTGCGTGAGTGTGTGTGTGTGTGTGTGTGTGTGTGCGCGCGCGCTCATGCTCTAAAGACACACAGACATTCAAGCAGACAATGCAGACACTGAGTGCAAACCTCTGAGAAAGAATGTCAGTTGAAACCTCCCTGTCACGGTTAGGCAGACTCGAAAGCCATAAACTCTTAACTAAAGTCCCAAGCTCCACGTACACAACTTGACTGAACTGAACTTGTTACTATTCGTGCCTGCAACTCGATCACAGCGAGGTATCAAACAGATAGTGCCCACGACTTCGCAGTGTCATGTTCACTGATTGAAAGGGGGAGGTGGGGGGGGAGGGGATGGGGGGGGGGGGGGGGGGGGGGGAAGGGGGCGGAATGAGGAGGTGCATTGGAAGAGGGTAGGATCAAGGAGTTGGTTGCTCATCGCTGAAAGTCCTGACTGGTATGTGTTGTCCGAAACTCGATGTGATACTGACCCACTTTGAATTCAACTCAAGCTGGGATCACTGATTGGCGGACTGAAGCATTTGGGCTCTTGTGAAGAAATACATTTATTCTGATAACATTGCTCAGTCAATTGTTGATTGCAAACGATGTCGCAGTCGGAGTAGTAGATAAACAACAAACACGATACAGTCTAAAGTATGAATGGAGCTGTCATGGAAGACGTTAGCACAGAATGACCGGTTTCTACCCACGTTCGTGGCTTACATACATACATACATACATAAGAATAACAGAAGTTCACGATGAAAGACTACGAAACTCATTCGCTATTTCACAAATTGTCATTGATCTTTGAGTCACTGATCTTCAGTTGTATCCTTTGATCGGAGCCTTTGTCATAATATACGACGACATAAGGACAACACTCATGTTTTAGGACTATTGGATGACGTGGGTAATCGAACACCATTGCGTAGACGCGGGTGTACAGAACCAACGGCACAGGATAATTATGTGGTTTGGCTGCTCGTAATTTGAGCGCCATTGTAGCAGACCAGATACGCCCTACTCCTCCTCCGTCTCTTCCCTCCTCCCCCCCCCCCCCTGCGCCTTCCTCCCCCAATCTCCCTCCCCTGACCACCCACTTCTTTCCACCCGCTCGCCTTCGCCCCACCACCCGCCACCCCTTTTTTTTTTTTTATTTCTTCTGTCGTTCTTTCCAGCGCTGGAGTAACTGAGTGACAGCCTCACTCTTTCCCTTCTGCTATTATTATTATTATTATTATTATTATCAATATTATCATTGTTGTTGTTGTTGTCGTCACCATCATCATCATCAGTATTATTGTTATTGTTGTTGTTATTGTTGCTAGAAGTAGTAGTAATTGCAGAAGTGTTGTCGGTGGTAGTAGTAGTAGTAGTAGTAGTGGTGGTGGTGGTGGTGGTACGTGGTACGTAGTAATTGTAGTGGTATTGATTGCTTTAGAAACTGACTGGGTCTCCCACCGACCTCCACCCCTACCCCTTAATTTCCCTCCGTTCCCACTCCCCACTTCTTTCCTACTTTCTTTTATTTCTCTTCTTTCTTTCTTTTAACTGATTTGAATTAAAAATGAATACATAGTTTTGAAACATTGTTAAAATATGAGACGAAAAATCAAAGACTAAATCGGGCAGTTCAATCATAATTATACTATCATCATCATAAAAATCATTAGTTATACACTTACGACCTTGGACCTCCTCTGGCATTCCGATAAAATTTCATTTTGATGGCACGATGCATTTTGAGACGTTAAACAAAATACAGTTCGAGTTGTTGTAAATCCAGTCGACAGGAAGAACACACAAACAACAATGACAAGAATGACAACAACCCATTCAACAACAACAAAACGAAGATCATGTGTACATTCGTACACTTGTTCGATGTCGGTACTGTAATGATATAAGGGCTATTTATTCTACGACATTCTCCAGTCATTATTCATTCCCAAAATTCGAGTCCTGTCAAGCATGAGGTAACACAATTCATGCGTAAGTTGGAATTTTTGATGATATCAAGCTGACGGGGGTGAACAAATGCAAATGAATGCAAATCGACGGAGTCGTTCGGAGTAACACATGACTGCACTTTAAACATTGTTGAGTTCCGGTTTGTGCACACATGAAACTCGATTTGCTATTGACCCAGAATTGCATGTCCGCTTTGTCACGAAACATCACAAAACGAATTCAAGTAAAACGTGTTAAAAATTGCAATGACCGGGATTTATTGTGGAGCCCTAAGTTACCAAACTTACCCGGCATGGACTACATAGACATAGATCGATACGTTGATCAGACCATACGTTTCGCTAGTGTGGTCCCTTTCCAGAAAAACCTAAAGCTGAAACGCCCATCCGATTTATTCATACATTTGTGCTTTTTCCAATGAAAAAATAAAGTCACACAAAACGTAAAGTTGACAGTCACAATAGAACACGCCCTATCCGATTCCTGAATTAAACACACCACACAACCGCCATACCATCTCCCATTTGCCTCACCATTCAGTAATTCACATTGATTGTGTTAATCTGATATATACGGATACATAATATGTAGTCGGGTTGGCTACAATATTCAGGTAAATCTGTTACAAGTGATTTACCTCCCATTACAACTATCAACAACCATCTACCTAAAGATCTAGTCATCAGCCCCCATCTACATGTAATGTGCAGCTTCTGTTCAAACGCGCGCGCGCGCGCGCGCGCGTGTGTGTGTGTGTGTGTGTGTGTGTGTGTGAGACAGAGAGTTTGTGTGTGCGTGCGTGCATGTGTGTGTGTGTGTGTGTGTGTGTGTGTGTGTGTGTGTGTGCAGTGCGTGCATGTGTGAGTATGCACAAGTTTGGTTGTTGTTTTTTATTATTATTTTTTTTTATTGATATACACTTGTATGTATCCTAATTTCTACTGTATCTGTGTTTGTGTGTGATTTTCGATTTATGTTCGTATCTTGTTATGTACTATCCCCCCCCCCCGCCCCCTCCGAAACCCACCCCACCCCCACCCCCCACCCCCCACCCCCTCCACCTTCGAAATCTACTCAGTTATACAAAATACATTCTACCTGTCCGAAAGGATTCCGTACTTTCTTGGACACGACCTTATGTGATACATACATCATTACACTTAACTTATATACCATCGTGCAAACAGGAAGAGGAAGGACGGAGTTATGGGCAATGCAGTGAAGCAAACTACCCCCGACTCCAGGATCCGTTTTGAGGAACGCGTCACGGTCTTCACCCAGGAACAGCAGGTGTCCCACCTTGGGTGTAGAACTGCAAAGCACTCACGTTCATACTGATAAACCCTGAGAGTCTACGGACCTGCTGTAGTATGATGTTCATAATTCGCTGAGCAGCGTCAAT
>NC_134894.1:43169721-43182221 GCF_041734735.1 Babylonia areolata | reverse complement strand
CCAGGGAGCGGAAGGCTCTGGACGAGCTGGCCAAGCTCTTCACCGTGCAGGAGGAGCGTTCCCTCTCGGAGGCCGCCCGTAAGCGGGAGAGCAGCCAGCTGTCGAAGACGTCCCTGTCCTCCTCCTCCACCTCTCAAATAGCCGCAGCGGACGCCGCCTTCATCTACCAGCACATCGACTACGGGGTGCTCTCAAGGTGCGTACCCGGCTTCGTCAAGTCCAACGTCAACCGCAACTGCCGCTACCTGCCCGAGACGTTCATCCTGAGGGTCAACTACTGGCGACGGCGCCGGATGATCGGCGACGACTCGTCCGTGAAGAGGGCGAAAAGGGAGACGGTGGTCAGGGCCTGTGCAGAGCTGGGGACCTCGGCGTCTTCTGGAGCTGCGGCCAAAGCCAGGTCCCCCAGACCCCCGACGGTGATGGGCGCTAGGCAGACCGCCAGATCCAGCTGAAGAACTGGGCGTGGCGAGGTCACCTGACGTCGCTCCACATCTCGATATCACTTTATACAGCTGTCTGGTGACGGTCCTAACTATGAAACGAATGGACAGACCAGCTGTGTGGTGAATGAAAAAAACGTAGCTGTGTAATGAACAGACCTAGCCGTGGTGATGAACGATCCTAGCTATAAGATGAATGATCAGACCTAGTTAAAACTAGCTGTGTGATGAATGAACAGACCTAGTTGTGTGATGACGGTCCTAGCTATGAGATGAATGAACAGACCTAGGTATGTGATGAAGGAACAAACCTAGCCGTGTGATGAATGAACAGATCTACCTTGTGATGAACAGACCCAGCTATGTGATGAACGGATCTAGTATTGCGATGAACGGACCGAATGTGGTGATGAACGGACTTAGCTCTTTGATGAATGGACCTAACTGTGATGATGAACAGACCTAGCCGTGTGATCAATGAACAAACCTAGCTGTGGTGATGAACGGACCTAGCTGTCTGATGAACAGACTTAGCTGTGTGATAAACGGACCTAGTGTGGTGATGAACGGACCTAGTGTAATGGATGAACCTAGAGCTGCGATGAACGTACCTAGTGTAATGAATGAACCTAGAGCTGCGATGAACGTACCTAATGTAATGGATGAAGCTAGTGTTCCGAGGAACGTACCTAGTGTAGTGATGAACGGACCTAGCTGTGTGATGAACAAAACTAACTGTTTGGTGAATGGACCTAGCTGTGATGATGAACGGACCTAGCTGTATGATTAATGAACAGACCTAGTGTGGTGATGAACGGACCTAGCTGTATGATGAACAGACCTAGTGTGGTGATGAACGGACCTAGCTTATGATGAATGAACAGACCTAGTGTGGTGATGAACGGATCTAGTGTGATGATGAACGGACCTAGTTGTATGATGAATGAACAGACCTAGTGTGGTAATGAACGGATCTAGTTTGGTGATGAACGGACCTAGCTTTGATGATGAACGGACCTAGCTGTATGATGAATGAACAGACCTAGTGTTGTGAGGAACGGATCTAGTGTGGTGACGAACGGACCTAGTGTGGTGATTAATGGACCTAGCTGTTTGACGTATGGACATAGCTGTTTGATGAACAGACCTAGTTTGGTGATGAATGGGCCTAGCTGTTTGACGTAGGGACCTAGCTGTTTGATTAACAGACCTAGTGTGGTGATGAATGGGCCTAGCTGTTTGACGTATGGACATAGCTGTTTGATGAACGGATCTGGTGTGGTGATTAACGGACCTAGTGTGGTGATGAATGGACCTAGCTTGGTGATGAATGGACCTAGTTGTTTGATGGACGGACCTAGTTTGGTGATGAATGGAGCTAGTGTGGTGATGAATGGACCTAGTGTGGTGATGAATGGAGCTAGTGTGGTGATGAATGGACCTAGTGTGGTGATGAATGGACCTAGCTTGGTGATGAATGGACCTAGCTGTTTGATGAACGGACCTAGTTTGGTGATGAATAGACCTAGCTGTTTGATGAACGGACCTAGTTTGGTGATGAATGGACCTAGTTTGGTGATGAATGGACCTAGCTGTTTGATGAATGGACCTTGTGTGGTAATGAACGGACCTAGATGTGGTGACGAATGGATCTGCTTGAAGTGATGAAGGAACCCGCAGCCCTCATCCTTGGTGAGGTAGGACGATCAGTCATCAAATGCCCCGGAGTCAGTCAGTCGGAAAAGACTGGTTGCAAAGAAAACAAGAATGGGGGGGGGGGGGGGGGGGGGGGCGGGAGGGGGGGGGAAGTGCATGAATTTTGTGTTAAAACTAGCAATGTTTTCTTGGCGAAGAGGAGAGGGGGCATTTCAAAACGTAAAACGATATACAGTCAGAAGCATATACGATTAAAAAAAAAAAAAAAAAAAAAAAAAAAATCTAATTTTCTATATCTTTCCTTTAGAAAAAAAAGTTCTAAAGTCTGATGCAAGTACGATTTTAAAGATTAATTCTCTCATATTTTCCTATTTCTTGTCTTGGAAAAAAAAGGAAAAAAAAGAACGTCAAATAAATTAATTGCTACAACCAACAACTACAATAATGACGACGACGACAACAACAACAACAACAACACAAATGTACACACACCCACGCGCACATCGCACAGATAATCATGACTATCACTAGCACAACCACTTTCAAAACTTTTATCAATATTTCGACGAGTTGTCCAAACGATGTTGTATCTTATGCATTTCCCTCGCGACTTCAAACTACAGCAACTGGCAAACATTACTCCAACGTTGATTGATATGTAATAAGGACATGGTGTGATGTACGATGTGTTATGTCAACTGTGCATTTTGTTGTGGTAAACGGACTTCGTAAAGTGAGCAGACGAATAGGATTTTCCTCCAAGGAAGATACTACTTTTCATGTGTTGCACTGCAATGCATTGCGTGTTGTTGCGTGTTGCATTGCACTGTATTGCATAGGATCGTATCGAATCGTATTGTCTTGTATCGTGTTGCATAGTTACGGATATCTTTCTTATCACAACATGTGTTATGTGTGAGAAATTCGCTCAGCTCTTGACAAGGTAAACAATCGTGTTAGCCAGAGTTCAATGCTCCCTCTCACTTTCCTTTTTTTTTCTGATAGTATTCTATTTGTTTGCTTATCAAAGTGAACTTTATTGCAGATGTTTATTTCGGGTGCCCTGGGTTTTTATCAGCGTCATAAGTGCTCTGTCTCTGTCTCTGTCTGTCTCTCTCTCTCTGTGTCCCTCCCCCCCTCTCCCCCCCCCCCCTCTCATTCTCTCTATGTCCGTCTGTCTCTGTCTCTCATTCTCTCTTATATAGTTTAGTAGTTAGGACACATACACACACACACACAAGCACTTATCTATTATCCTCTTAAATGAAGAATCTGTCATTGTCATCGGCGAAGTCTCTTTCGACCCTCTCCTCCCCCTTTACCCCCCCCCCCCCCCCCCTCTCTCTCTCTCTCTCTCTCACTAGGTCTGCTCAGTCTATCTGTTTATCTGTCTGTCTGTCTGTCTGTCGACATATTTCTTGTCCCAAAGGGACCGAACTTGAACAGTCAGTAGGGTGGGTTTTTTTGTTTTGTTTTCGTTGTTGTTTTTTTCTTTTCCTTTTGTTTGTTTGTTTGTTTTTGTTTCTTTTTGTTACTGTATATCTGCGATGATGGTGTGCACAGAATCTGCATTCAGCGCTTCTCCGGATGCGTACAATGTATCAGTTTATTGAGGCTCTGCAATCTATTGTAAATTCTTACATGCGGCGATATATATGTACATAGTTACTGTTTTACCGTTTGACTTCCTGGGTATGCAATGCTCAGTGAAAACATGAATATTTCACAGGCTAACCCGAGTGACGACAGAATGCTTGGTGATTTGTTTGATTCTGTTTTCCCTTCTTTCGCTTCGTGACTCCAAAACTGTGCCTCTCTCTGCCTCTGTCTCCCTCGCTTTTTCGGCCTGTGTGTGCGCGCGTGCGTGTGTACGTTCGTGTGCGCGTGTGTGGGTGTGTAGGTACGGTGTGTGCGTGCGTACGTGTGTGCTTGTACCTCTGTGTGTGTGTGTGTGTGTGTGTGTGTGTGTGTGTGTGTTTGAAGGCTACTGTATGTGCAATTGTCGCACACACACACACACACGCACGCACGCACACACACACACACGCACACACACATGCATTCATACACAGACACACACACACAGAGGCACACACACATGCACACACACACACACACAGACACACACACGCACACACACACACGCATACGCACACATGCATGCGCGCACACACACACGCACGCACGCGCGCGCGCACACACACGCACACACACATGCACACACACACACACACACACACACACACACACACACACAGAGACGACAACTAAAACAACACTCTATCTGAAGAACTGAGTGGTCACGTTGAAGGTGGACTACAGGTGGGTGGGTTTGGTGTTGAGAAGGGAAGGGAGGGTGGAGGAGAAGTGGAGGAAGGCGAGGGTTGGGAGAGTGGGTGGGGGAGGGAGGAGAAGGGGTGGTGTGTGGAGGAGGAGGGGGGGGGAGGGGCAGGTGCAGGGGATGATGAAGGGGGGTGGTCGCCGAGCGCCAACTTCAACAATCACAGTGCCGGTCAATGTTTTGATCAGCTTAATTCAACAACAAAGAGTTGTCCTTATGTGGATGTTGCAATTAAATCTCTAAATTCAAGATTAATGACGGAGTTGAACTATGGACGCATGGAAATATATATCTTTCGACAAATGATTGTTTATGATTAGAGAAAAGGATGCTGCATTTAAGGAGAATAACACTGGACGCTACGCAGGCTGGATGATGACGTGTCATTTCACACTATCAGCGATCTGGCAAGTAGAATGGATATTGTAGTATTGTGTTGTATTACATTTTGTCGCGGCAACAGCTTTAACTGTGTGAAATTCGGGCTGTTTTCCCAGGGGAGAGAGCGTCGCTTCAGTGCACCACCACCCCCTTTTTTTTTTTTTTTCTTTTTTTCTTTTTTTTTTGGGGGGGGGGGGGCATCTTTTTTTTTTTCTCTGCATGCAGTTGTATCTTTTTCCTAGGAAAATGGATTTTTCAACAGGATTTTGACAGGGACGACCCTTTTGTTGCCGTGGGTTCTTTTACGTGCATTAAGTGCCTGCTACACGCGGTTTATCGTCTCGTCTCACCCGAATGACTAGCGTCCAGACCACCACCCAAGGTCTAGCGGAGGGTTAGAAAATACTTCAGAGTGTGGTATTCGAACCTGTGCCCTCAAATTCCATTGCTTCCAAGGTGGACGTGTTACCACTATGCCACCACTCCACAATACCACCACTGTGTCTCGTTAATTAATGGACAAAGAGAGAGAGGAATTTCATTCGGTCGATAATTACCAAACGTTAACCAGTAATCTTCACTTATCGTTCAAACTGAGGGTAATGTTCAACTTTAGAATACTAAACTCAGGGGGGCTGTTTAGACGAAAAACAAAGGGTGTCTTAGGCTCACCTCGATGCGCTAAGTTGAATGGAACCCTCAGCTAAGCTGTACGACCACTACTTTCCCATGAAACTGCGACAATTTTATACACAGTAAACTCAGCCGATCACAGCCAGAGCAACCACCTGCAAGCCATTTTGACTGCTGATCACGCGGGTGGTCGCGTCATCAATCTCTGTATGTTTTCATTGCAGTCAAAATGGCGTGCAGGTGGGGAAGGAGTACTCAGCTTACTGTGTATTTGTCGCAGTTTCATGGGAAAGGAGTGGTCCTAGAGCTTAGCTGAGGGTTCCATTCAACTCAGTGCATCGAGGTGAGCCTAAAACACCCTTTGTTTTTCGTCTAAACAGCCCCCCTGAGTTTAGTATTCTAAAGTTGAACATTACCCAAACTGAGAATATGTCATATGATGCCCACAACAAGCGAATGAAGTGGGCAGACAACATTACGGAGTGGACAGAGAGGAGCTTTGCCGGAACGGCTTGGATGGACCCTGTCCCACGATCACCGGAAATGAAGACAACTGGTGATACCTCCAGCAGTGCAGCGCCCCCACGACCAAGCCGGGTTACGGGACCTGAGACAGTGGCAGTGACAGTGACAGATGTCAAACGTGTATGCCCTCACATGGTAAGGTTATATCCTAGCATCCTAAATTATGGGACCTATTCACACGAAACTGTCCGTGCGTTTTGCAATGCACGCATATGGGAAATGGCATGATGCATGATGCGAGTGATCGACCCTTCGTTTCAAGGACAAGGCATAATACGATACGAAATGACCCATATCATGAATACGAACCGACACTTCTTGTCTCAAGCTGTCATGGTTTTTTTATTTTTATTATTTTTTTTTTTTTTTTTTTATTGTTTGCGGGGTCAAAAACGGAAAGAACGGCTTTCTGATTGGCACAAAACGAATGAACACTTGATTACAGACAGCTTTTCAGATCTAGCAAGATAGTTGGATGTTGTTATTTTGTATTTGTAGTTGTAGTTCTTTTATCACAACAGATTTCTCTGTGTGAAATTCGGGCTGCTCTCCCAAGGGAGAGCGCGTCGCTATACTACATTGCCACTTTTTTTTTTTCTTTTTTTCCCCCCTGCGTGCAGTTTTATTTGTTTTTCCTATCGAAGTGGATTTTTCTACGTTTATTATCAGCGACTGAATCTTTGTGTCCAAACTGAGTACAGTAACCCCCAAAAGAGAATCGAAAACCACTGAAAATTGGTTACTACTAATTGTAATATAGTTTCATCTGTGCACTTAAATTGCTGTGAAAGTTGAAATAGATCCCTGAGTTTAGGACACTGAAATATGACTTTACCCTGTTCTGGTCATCCACTTAAGGACGCATCAGCATCGATGAGCATCAACTGTCACCTCCCACGGACCGGCAACAGCCCCAGACCTGCACGAAAGTGTATCCATCACAAGTGATTCGGAACGTCGGTATTTTTGACTTTTTGCTTTCATTATCAGCTGCTTCACTTGTTAGTCTTTTACGAAATCCATAAAGTAGTTTTCTGTAATCATACTTAAATATATATTCATTTCAAATTCCACCCTCGATCTACCCGGTTTCCCACAGCATACAATTCACCCCCCCCCCCAACCCCCCACCCCCACCACCCATCCTCTCCTAAACGATAACACTCGAATGCAAAATAATAATTTTTTTTTTTAATACTTAAAATAAGAAAGGAAAAAAAAATGCAAACACCAATATGTGTGACGGGACATTAAACAAAAATCTCCTCCTCCTCATCCTCATTCTAGTTCTCCTCCTCCTCCTCCTCCTTCAACAGTCCCACGTAAGGACAGGACACTGGTTAGGACCAACGCGTCCCTTCGCGGTACGGGGTATGGTTGGGGTCACGGTTGAGCGAGGTTAGTAATGGTCATGGATTGGAACTTAATGCTGTTCTTCTGTCCACTGCCCATGTGGCACAGCTAGCTCCACATAACACCTCCTGTCTGTCCGTCTACCTGTCTATCTGTCTTCCTGCCTTTCTCTGTTTCTCTCAGTGCGTGCGTGCGTTTGACCTTGGACTAAAATCGCGCGTGTTTGTATGTGTCTGTACGCGCACGCGCGTGTGGTCGTCTGCCTGTCCCTGTCTGAGAGCGTTTATGTGTGTACTTGTGTGCATGTGCGTATAAGCACATGCGTGCATGTCTGCATGTGTGTGTGTCTGTGTGTGTGTGTGTGTGTGTCTGTGTGCCCGTGTTGTGTATAATACGAGAGTGTGGACGCACGTTCGTGCACGTGTCAATATATTGACGATATAATAACCATGGCACCGAAGGACATCCTGATTCTATTTTAGCCGTGCATGATATATATATATATATATATATATATATATATATATATATACATACACCTGCAGTTCCGTTGCATCATAGATCCACTGCTAAAAAGCACTAACTACTTTAGGGAGCTACAAACTCCAAAGATCCTCACCAAACTTGCCCCGTCTCTGAAGGTCTGTTGTCACAAGGGCTTCAGTATATGAAGCAGCCCCCTCCCCCCTTTTGTACGCCAATAAAGAGGTTATTGCTTGTGGTGGGACAGTCAGTGGCCCGTAAAGAGACGATCGATCAATAATGTTGGCCCACAAGTATGTTTTATTGTACGAACCTTCGTGTGTTGCACTCTGAATATTGCCACTCGAGTAGTCGCCTATGGTGGTGGTGGTGGTGGTGGTGGTGGAAGTTTAAAAGAAGAACAAGAAGTAGGCGGTGGAGGACGAGGAGGCGGAGGAGGATCTCGTGAGGGGGTGTATTTTGTGTTGGGGAATCGGATGTTTTGTGGTCAATGTCATTGAGATGGTGCTATAGATCGTGCAGCAAAAAAACCCAAAAAACAAAACAAACAAACAAAAACAAACAAACAAACAACAACAAAAACAACAACAAGCAAACAAACACAAAAACAAACAAACAAACAAAAAAACAACAACAAACAACCCCACTCCTAAAAACAAACGAAAACAAACATTGTGGCTGTTGCACACACACACACACACACACACACACACACACACACACACACACACACACAGAGTCAAAGTCAAAAGTATTGTAATATCAGGCCTCTGCCCTATGACATGAGTGATGGCATGTTCTGGAGAGACAGAGACAGAAACAGAAACAGAGAGACAGACAGACAAATAAGCAGACAGAGAAAAAGAGAGACAGACATAGACAGAAAGACACACACACACACACACACCACACACACACACACACACACACACACACACACACACACACACACACACACACACACACACACAGGGAGAGAGACAGAGACAGAGACAGAGAAAGCACCAAACAAGAGAAAAGAAAGTCTTCAAAACAAGACAGTAACAGAATACATCAATCTGACCAACAGAAACCCCCCCCCCCCCCCCCCCCCCCCCCAGAAAACATGAATCTTGTTTCAACGGTTAATGCTATAATGTCTCACCTCCACTTCCGTCCTCCAGCCCCCCCCCCCCCCCCCCCCCCAACCCCCCCTCCACACACACACCCACACCCACACACACACAGATACTCCTCCACCAGCAGTGTCCCAGCAATAGAAACATTTTCCACCTAGACGAGAAGAAAATAACTGTTGATATGTTATTACAAGAATTAGGTTAACTCATTGCAGCTCCAGCGGTCAAATCCTCACACGATCACAGCGGGAGGCCAGCACAAAAGCCAGGCTGGAAAGCAAGGGAGTTGTCGGCCGTCTCTCTAAAAAAAAAATATTAAAGCGAATGTTCGTGGCCTTTAAAAGACAGTGGATTAGCTGCCCGAAAAGCGTTAATGAAGCGTACTTTATCGAGAAAGCACCGACGCTGCAGAATCGAGTGGGGTTAAACTATAGTTGTGTCAATGAAAACACTTTGAAGTTGACTGCCTTTTGTGGGGGAAAAAGGAGAATAGTGTCGGCTATACACCGGATCAACGATTCTATCTGCTTTGAGGATGGCTTATATGTAATTTGATTTTCGATAAATTGGTGATAAAAAAAAAAAGAAACTGATTAATCGTAAGAAGTAATTTTAAGGCATGCGTCTTCAGGGGGTGGGGGTGGGGGGGGGGGAATCATCGATGTTTGCATTGATTGTTCTTATTTTCTATCTTTTCTTTTTATTGTTTTCGCACACAAATCACACACACACAGGCGTGAATGGATAAGTGTTATAGGCTAGAATATAATTATGTGGTTGCGTGGTTAAAGCATAAGGTAGCGAAGCAATGAGTTGTTGCATAGGTATTTGTGTAGGTATGAGCTGTGTTGCATTAAATTGTGCAATAAATTGGCATGGTCCTTTGAGTGATAAGATAATGTGCAGATTTATCCATCCTTTTCCTACCTCTCCCCACACCTTCCACCCCTTACCCATACTTCCCACTATCCCACCCTACTCTGACCTTTCACCCCCATCCCACACTAACTCTTCTCTTAACGTTTTATACTAACCCATAATGTTAACCCAAACAATACAAAAGGAAGACAGATAACACATCTTCCTCCAAAGAACTGAGGAGTAGAATGACTGCCTGTGATCCTCGGGCAGATCGCCCTAACTCACAGCTGATTTATGGAAGTATTATACACTGCAATACCACCTAACCAAGCCATCAACATCATAACATCTTCTTCTTCTTCTTCTTTTGCGTTCGTGAACTGCAACTCCCACGTTCACTCGAATGCACACGAGTGGGCTTTTACGTGTATGACCATTTTTACCCCGCCATGTAGGCAGCCATACTCCGTTTTCGGGGGTGTGCATGTTGGGTATGTTCTTGTTTCCATAACCCACCGAACGCTGACATGGATTACAGGATATTTAACGTGCGTATTTGATCTTCTGCTTGTATATACACACGAAGGGTCTGCACATATGTTGACCTGGGAGATCGTAAAAATCTCCACCCTTTACCCACCAGGCGCTGTCACCGTGATTCGAACCCGGGACCCTCAGATTGACAGTCCAACGCTTTAACCACTCGGCTATTGCGCCCGTCATCATAACATCAATCGCTATTCTGTGTATGTTTCATCATTTGATCAGTTTTGATTTTCCGACCAATACTGCTCTATCTCATCACTTAGTAACCCCCATATTCATTTAACTCACTCAATACAGCCAGTCCTCTCTTCTCCTCTACGCAGACCCCTCGGATGTCCAGTGGGTGTCTGAATGACCCAACCTTTAGCTTCCGTCGTCAGAATTATGGTATTCTTTGTCAACATTCACCTCTTCAGTATAAGAGCCTTCCGCTTGCAATATTTTGATGATGGTAATTGGGGTGAGACGCTGTTAACGTCGTCTCTTTCGCCGTTCGTATGGAGAGAGTTAACACAGTGTTCTTGCATAAATCAATAAATTATCAAAGTTTGTTGTTAAGTCATTAGAAGTAACAACACAAAACTGATAACTTTCCTTGCAAATAACTGCCCTTTGCTTATCACAAGAAAGATTCAGTTTCACTTACCTTAATGCCAATATTCAACAATCAGCTGACTCATATCAGTCCCTCTCTACCCCCACCCTCCTTCAGTCTCTCTCTGTTTATCTGAGTTAATGCTCAAGGAATTCTTCATCAAATTCCCAATGCAGTCTGTTCAATTTTGAGGTCAACATTCTATTGCCTTTGCCCCTCTGTCTCTCTCTGTCCATCTAATTCATCCTCAAAATAAGAATACAGTATGTTTAGTCTTTAGAACAGCTTCCTATCGTCCACAGAATCGAAACGAATCTAATAATCAGTGATTTAAAAAAAAAAATCACCCCCCCCCCCCACACACACACACACACACTCGCAACAGATTTTTATGGACAGAAATCGAGATAAGTAAGACAAAAGGAGTGAGGGCATAAGTTTAGAAAATAGTCTACACACCACACAACAGACCGTAGCATCAGATCGAAGCCTTCCCCCCCTCTGTCTGTCTGTCTGTCTGCCTGCCTGTCTGTTTGTGTTTCTCCCTCTCTGTGGAAAAAGTTATATATTTCAAACTGTTCTTTGTTAAAGTTAGCTAGTTATGTGTTAAATAGTCCAGTTGGTTGTTTATTGTAGGTTCCCACATGAACCTCTTTTCAAAAAATAATGTACAGAAGTAGTGCATACAATATTTGATTCCCCCCCCCCTCCCCCCTAATCCCGCTTCCCCTGTCCCACCTCTCACACACACCCTTCCAATATTTTTTTTTTTTCTCCAATCACTGACACTCACGCTCTCTATTTTAGATTTTGTACTCTATCTTTTCCACATTCTGTTCTCTCTGTCTGTCTGTCTGTCTGTCTGTCTCTTTCTTTCTTAGTCCCCTCCCCCTTGCCCCCCCTCCCCCCACCTCAACCACCCACCTTTTCATTCGAATATACAGAAATGTCGATTTCTAATTAATACTAACAATCATCATTATGATAGGAATGATAGTAATCCAAATAATAATAATAATATCATTTATTTTCAGTCTAATATCATGATCTTAGATGAACAGACTATAAATAAATAAACGAACGAATCCCTCTCTGTGAATTGCACCTATCCTCTGTTTGTCTGTCTGCCTGTCTGTCTGTCTGTCTCCCTCTCTGTGAATTGCATCTATCTTCTGTTTGTCTGTCTGCCTGTCTGTCTGTCTCTCTCCCTCTCTGTGAATTACACCTATCTTCTGTTTGTCTGTCTGTCTGTCTGCCTGTCTGTCTGTCTGTCTGCCTGTCTGTCTGCCTGTCTGTCTCTCTCCCTCTCTGTGAATTGCATCTATCTTCTGTCTGTCTGTCTGCCTGCCTGCCTGTCTGTCTCTCTCCCTCTCTGTGAATTACACCTATCTTCTGTTTGTCTGTCTGCCTGCCTGTCTGTCTGTCTGTCTGTCTGTCTCTCTCCCTCTCTGTGAATTACACCTATCTTCTGTTTGTCTGTCTGCCTGTCTGTCTGTCTCTCTCCCTCTCTGTGAATTACACCTATCTTCTGTTTGTCTGTCTGTCTGTCTGTCTGTCTGTCTGTC
>NC_134894.1:43099721-43164721 GCF_041734735.1 Babylonia areolata | reverse complement strand
ACTTTATTATCTCCAACTGGAGAAATTTGGTCAGGTGCATTATCACAACATAGACAAGTAAACAACATGGAGACCATAACTAAAAGCCAACAACAGCCCCTACAAATATTACGAAGATACAAATGTAAAAAAAATATATATATATATATCACATACATCGTTTCATACATACATCCACACACAATGCAGGCAATAACTAGTATTCTTAATGTAAAAACAGAAAGAATTAAGAAACATTATTTGAATATAATTATAAACATAGCCTACTATACTGCACATTGATTATAATAGACAGATAAGATAAGAATAAAGATAAATTGCGGAAAACCACAACCAGATAATCAGCACACACCCGCACCCCCCCCCCACACACACACACACACACACACACACATACACACACACGCGGATAACCTGATTAAACAAGAGTAATAAACATATGTTCTCAAATAAAAGTATTTCACATATTCGCTTTTAAAAACATTGCAAATAATTATTACATCGTAATTATTAAACAAATATATTTAGAATATGAACGTTAGCATTAGACATATTCCACTGTACATTCATCCTGCATATTGCACATTATTCTTCCTACATATTGCACATTCATTATAACCAATTGTCACGTTTTAAGCTCAGTAAAACACACACACACACACACACACACACACACACACACACACACACCACAATTAGAACAAGGTACAGCCTATCATGCACGGACTTTCACACGTCTCACATGAGAGTGCGCGCGCGCATACACACACACACACACACACACACACAGTTCTCAAGAATTTAAAAGGTGGATTGAACGTGGAATAAAAGTCTTCAGAGCTCTGGATTTCAACTTAAAAGTTCTGTAGCTTTGTCCTGATGGCAACAGCTCATAATACTTTGCTAAAATATGGGTGTCGTCAGTTGCTATCTGCCTGCTTTTTTTTAACCACTCGACTTTCATACAGCTCTTGCATACTAGCTTGTTTCACTCCCACAATTTTACTGCATACACTCATGACATCGTTCAAAACACACTTACTCCTCACTCCCAAACTTCCATACCAGCACATAAATGAAACTGTGAGCACGGACTCGATACAACATCGATAATAACTTTGAAGAATATTTGAATTTATACCAACATTTCTAAGCTTCTGTAAACAAAAAAATTATAGACTGACATTTCTTATGAATGGAATCAACATTTCTGTCAAAAGTCAGCTTATTGTCTAAGATGGTCCCTAAATATCTATATTCATTGACCCTCCCCACTGTTTGACCATCAATAACAAGGTTAGCTACAGGCAGGGGGTCTTTCCGAAAATCAATTAACATTTCTTTTGTTTTCAATACGTTGAGATCCAGATAGTTTTTCTCACACCATGAACAGAACTTTTTAATTTCACTGAAATAAATAGCATCAGAGTTGGACAGATCTTCAATTGCTGAATCATCGGAATATTTTATGACAGGAGTTTCCTCCGTGCCTCTGCAGTCATTTGTGTACAGTGTAAAAAGAACAGGGAACAGCACTGAACCTTGGGGTGCACCAGTAGAAGTAGATTTTAGAGAAGAGTGGGCAGAATGAAAGCGGACGGACTGAGTTCTATTGAGAAGAAAACTTACTATCCAAAGAGTAAGCTTCGGATCAACATCCATGCCTAGCAGTTTGAGGGCAAGGAGATGAGGTTGTATTGTGTTAAAAGCAGAAGAGAAGTCAACAAAAAGGATACGAACAAAAGATCCCGTGTTATTCAAATGAAGGAAAGCATTATGAAGGAGAGTTATGTCTGTAAGTGTGTGCAAGTGTGTAGATGTAAAAAGCAAACATACACTCTGTGCAGCAGTGGGTGTATCTTAGTGTGCACATGCATGCAAGTACACACATGTGCATGTGTGCTTGTGTGTGTGTGTGGGGACGGCGGGGGCGTGGGGGTGGTGGAGGCGGAGGGGGGACATCATGTGATGTACATTTTTTAGCTATAATGTGTGAATATCTGTGCGCATGTGCATGCAAATGAATTCAAGCGTATGCATATGAAAATGTATGAGTGTGCACCCACAAACACACCTTTTTGTCACATGACACAAATGAACTGGTACAGCTTTTATTCATAAAACAGTGGAAAAAGAAAAGAAATAGAGAAGGGCATGATCTGAAATATAAAAAAAAAATCTGATAGTCACACACACACACACACACACAAACACACACACCACACACACACACACACACACACACACACACACACAAATGCCCATGCTCTGGCAGATACACAAGCAAACAAGCATCTGCGCAGCTGATTTTAAAGTACTCAATTATGTAAAGCTCTAACAAAAAAAAAAAAAAAAAAAAAAAAAAAAAAAAAAAATGACATGCAAGCAATACCCTGTTGGAGCGATCATCATGAAAACTGAATGGTTCTGGGGTACAGGTGTGAAGTCATTTGGAAAAAAAAAAACAAAAAAAAACAAACATAATGAAGTACAGTATCTAGGCAATGACATAATCAATGGAACATTTTTCGAATCATTGAAACTGTTCGTTTATGTTTTAATTCAGAGAATGAGTGAATCAGCTATAGGGTTTGATTCCCTCTTCCACCCCTCACCCCCTTACCCTTCCAACTGGCAAAAGTCACACTTGCGTAATCAGGCAGGTGAGCAAAATAAAGAAATAAACAGGTAAATGGATAGATGATGAATAAACATATAATGATATAGGCGAGTAAATAATGTTTTGATGAAACGAATCAAGAGAGGAATGAAGCTTGTAAAAAGATGTAGAGATCAGAGGGTAGGAATTATGGACATGATCGGTCTCTCTCTCTCTCTCTCTCAATCAAGAGAGAGAGACACACACTCACACACACACACACACTCTCTCTCTCTCTCACGTACTAAAAGAAAAGCAGAAAAAAGCAAAGACAGAAAAAGAAAAAAAAAAGATTAAAAGAAGAGCAACACCAAGGGGACACAAAATCAGTAATCATGTTCCTAACCAGAACATAAGTGGGTCTATATGTGAAAGTAAATAAAAATGGGGGAAAAAAAAAAAAGTGTTCCAAACCAGTGTATTAAAGGGTCCATATCCGAGCATTGAAACAATCATATTAGTACATCCATTTCATGCAGCACTGCCATTAATACCATGTTGGGAGCTTGCCCATCAGTTAAGGCAGTGAAGGTGGTGTGCAAGCACTTTGTGTCACTTCATTTTTTTTCTCTGCCTGCCTCTCTCTCTCTCTATCTCTCTCTCTCCTCTCTCTTCATCTAATCTACAATCTGACAAACAAACAAACAAAAAACAAAACAAACAAAAAAAACCCAACAAAAACCAAAACCAAAAACCCATCTTCAGAAACATGTGGGCAGAAATCATATCAATATATTACCTGGTAAGTGGTTTTTGCAAACCAAATCTAGTTCAAGATGAATGTATAGCTTCCAAGTAGGACAAAATGTGAAGCGTTAAAACAAAACACCAATCCTAAATCGTCATATACTCAAAAAGATTGGGGTGGGTTTTTTTTTGGTTTTTTAAAAAAGTTTTTGGAAAAATTAATAAAATCAAAGCAGAAGCTGAGCAAGAATGGTTTGTCACAAAGCGTCATCATATGCTAATATGAATTCAGGAATGTTTGCAATCTGAGTGATGATGACAACAATTGAGCAATATTGCTGACATCCATACCTGGATCATACCCCCAAAATGTATGAATCAAATCAAAATGATTGCTTTAAAATTCAGAAATGGACCACCATGATTGTGTGCATGTACATATGTGTGTGTGTGTGTGTGCGCGCGCGCATGCGTGCGGACTTACAAAAGCACCCTGTAATTATTTTCTACACACCTGGAAGCACTACGACTGTATTGAGGACCTACAGCATACAGCTGACTTCATTGCAGAAACTGGAGTGTCCATATAATGAACGAGTAGAAGATTTTCCACACTTGCTCCACATACTCAACCCAAAGCCTTCATGTCTATGCAATTATCGTATAAATTTTGCGTCCTACTTATGTCTCACTCCCTGTGTGCCCGCTCATGGACCCAGCAAATCTTTCTACCCACCAAATATTAACAGAGAAATCTTTCAGTGCTGCACAGTTAAAATCAGGAAAGGCTTCTGGAAGATTTAAAGAGCAAAAGTGTAAGTTCTGATTGTGATGAGGAGGAAAGAGGACTGGGATAAACTTTATTTCATTTTGATTTTATGTAAAACAAAGAAAAACCAAAACAAAACAAAACAAAAAAAAAATAACACCAACAACAAAAAACAACAACCAACCAACCAATAAACATACAAAAAAACAACCAACCAACCAATCCCCCCCCCCCCCCCACTACCCCCACCCCCACCCCGCCAAACTGATCATAACAAAACCGAGAAGCAATTAAGGTCTTTTGTTTCGTGTTCATGTTGTAAGTATGGGGGGTGGGGGTGGGGAGGATGTACATACATGATAAAGCGATAAGAAAAGGAAAGAAGATCAACAGTATGCAACGCTGCCATAAATTCCTACACATTATGTGGAAAGGTCAGGGGTGGGCGCAGTGGCAGCAGATTTCACTGACAAGAATATGGAGTTACTTCCCATGTGTCATGACAAGAGTGAATGAAATGCCAGCACTTACCGAGCTCTGAATCATACTTTGCCTCACCCACAGTTTGATTTCAAACATAGTCTACTCACAGACAGAAATATGAAGTGACAGAATGAATGAAATGTCAACATTTACCAAGTTCTGAATCACATATAGCCTCACCCACACTTTGATTTCAAACATGGCCTGTCCAGACAGAAATATGGAGTTACTTCGCATGTGTCATGACAGAATGAATAATAAAAAATCATAGCAACGCTTACCACACTCTGAATCATATCCTTACTCACAGTTTGATTTCAAACACAGCCTATTCATTGACAGAAATATAGAGTTACTTCCCATGTGTCAAAGACAAAATGAATCAAATGCCAACATTTACCAAGCTCTCAATCTCAAAAACACAGCCTGCATGCACGCCCAACTCTTTTCTTCTTCTTTTTTTTCTGATTGTGGGGGAAAAACAATAACAGTGGCTTGGCAGAGTTAACAGTTCACAAATAACAGGCCCAGTTAACTATAGGAAAGTAATTGTATTGCATCAACAGTAATCAGAAGGAATCATAGATGGAAGAAAACAATTCAATAACATACATGGGTGGCAGCAGGGGTGAGGGGGGAGGTATACATGGGAGGTATATCAAATACCAGACACTGAGCTGAGACAGACTGACATACAGTTGCACCTGTACTGGTACCATACAACAGCACAACAACTGGAAAGACAAAGGAATCCGCAGTTCAATTACATACACTAGATTTACACTCTTTGTTGCAGTGGTTTCGTTGTCTGAGCATTATTTACACACAAACAGATGTTATTTTACAACACGACTTTTCTTTTAGACCGAGGACACAGGATGAGACGATGAATTTACAGCACATAACATTAAAAATCAGAATGTGTACGTACCCTACGCATTTCAGGGACTATCGTTCGTTTCAAGCAATCTTCATTTTTCACAGATTTGCTGGGTAACCGGTGCATACATAGAATAACAAAGTTACAAGTAATTTACTTAACGAAGGCACACAACTTTTTTTTTTTTTTTTGTCTCTCTCAAAAAATTGTACTCTGAGTAGAATATTAATTCAAAAGAATAGAAATAATGTGACATTCGCAGGTAAAAAAAATTAGTCACACATAGACACACGCTGTCTTGAATGTACACACAAACACACACACACATACAGTCATTCATCATATTGGTATATGTACATACATACATACATACATACACACATACTGCTCTATGATACCATGGTCTTTATACTTTCCTCCATACATTAAGAATCATCAGAAAAAAAGCAACAACAGAAGACAGGTCATATTTGTGATTTGTGTCTGTTGTCATGGTAATAAATGAAACAGTTTCAAATTCAGTTTTCTCACTGGGGTATCACTGGAAAACACATGCCCTTAAGATAAAAACATGAACACACTGGGACCAGCAAGTCACGACAAAACCACACCAAACCAAACACCTTTACAAAATGAGCACACCAACCACCTGCACAACAATCCATCCAAGATGTACAATTCCGCATAGATACCCAGCATTACATATATTTGTATTTGTATTTCCTTTTATCACAACAGATTTCTCTGTGTGAAATTTGGGCTGCTTTCCCCAGGGAGAGCGCATTGCTATACTACAGCGCCACCCATTTTTTTGTATTTTTTCCTGCTTGCAGTTTTATTTGTTTTTCTATCGAAGTGGATTTTCCTTCAGAATTTTGCCAGGAACAACTCTTTTCTTGCCGTGGGTTCTCTTACGTGTGCTAAGTGCATGTTACACATGGGACCTCAGTTCATCGTCTCATCCGAATGACTAGCACTATGGTCCAGTGGAGGGAGAGAAAATATTGGCGGCTGAGCCGTGATTCGAACCAGCGCGCTCAGATTCTCTCGCTTCCTAGGCAGACGCGTTACCTCTAGGCCATCACTCCATATAAAAATATAATAAAAAAAGGGGATAAAAAAAAGTGAAGGTATCAAAGCATCAAACAATACTCTCCTATAATATAAAACACACTGAAACTGCAAAAGTGTATAAATTCTTGTCTAATCGTAGATCAAACCACCACCTGTGACAAAGGGCTGAAGAAAAATGTCAATATTGATCCCGTAAAAACAACACACACACACACACACACACAAGGGAACAAAATTAGGCACAAGTACACTCATATTCATGCACAAAAACCAAGGACAAGCGTCTGACATTGATCATTCGTCAGTTTTGTATCAGAGGATGAAACAAACACACAAAATACTCTTTGCTCTTCAGATTTCTTTTTCTTTTTTTTCTGTGTGAGTTTTACAAACCATGAGACAAAGTTTTTAGTTGCTGTCATAATATGCACAGCATGTGACATAACCTAACTTTGAAAAATTAAATGCATTTGAAAAGTTACCCCCCCCCCCCACACACACACACACTTTTATTTTATGGTTAACACATTAATTTTTGTCATTTTGAACATGCTATAATAATTCCACAAAACATAACTTTCCCCACAAAATTATACAACCCCACAACTCCCAGTTTCTTTAGCATGTACAACAATGTTCATATCTAAAAAGATGACTTTTTCATTTTTTGGCAAACTGAGTACAAGCCATATCTTTTCATTAACCATTAGGCCCCATGTCACTGACTTTTCAGTCCATGGAAACCAAAGAATGCATTCCCTACCACCAGATCAAATCACTTCTGTCATTCTCTACACTCATGTAAATATAGGATGGGGTGAGGCACTGAGCTATAAACACTTTGCTGATTTATCTGTGACACCTGGTTGCTTCTCTTGGACAATGTATTATTGGATATATTGGATATTTCCAAACTGCTGTGGGCACATTTCAGTTTCGCTTTCTCAGTCAGTAATCTTCTTGCTTGTTTCTTTTAGCTTGCGGGCTTTTGCCTCTGCAATGTTCGCCAGTGTTCTCAAGGGGGTTGAGCGTGTTTTTGGTGATGCTGTGCATGTTTTGTGTACAAAGTATGGCGGTGACAGGTCAATCAGCTGTTGCATGGCATGGCTGGTCAACAGAAACAGCAGTACAGCTGCACTGATGGGGTAGAAAGCGTTAATGTTGCTGAACAAGGCCCAACCAACCCAAGAGTTAGGCACTGGAGATAAAACCATGGACAGCAAAGCACACCACAATGTCCTGCGTCCTGTCTCACCCTTACGAGAACTTGGAGGAAACAGAGGGGGTGAACATCATCAAGATAATCCTTCATTAACTTTGCTCCTGCCAGAGGTAAACCCAAGAAGACTACCGCAAAAAAAAAAAAAAAAAGAACATGGCATTGACAATTTCCAAAAAGAAAGAGAAAGAAAAAAAGAAAAAGAAAAGAGAAAGGGTAAAAGCTGAAGTACACTGCGCCACACTTGTGGAGCTAAAGTTCTAGTTCTTAGGCTGAGTAACAAGGTGCATGATAGCGCTCACACTCTGGTTTCCAGTCCAAATTGCTGTTGGAACAGTCAAAAACACAAAGAACTGGAAACTGATCCTTCCAGGATTCACCCCCCTAAACCATGCAACCTTCATCGAACCAAGACATTAGCCCTGAAAAATGTGACATTCAGGACATCAGCCAGTAAGTCATTAAAATTTTTCAGAAATTGATTCCCTGAACTCAGTGAGCACACTGTCAAGACAGCTCACTCCTAGTGGCTTTAAGAAGGAAGTTACATCCCTTGCCACTTCTGTTGTTTGGTAGTGTCTTTTTTTTTGTTTATTTGTTTTTTTTAAAATTTCCTCTGGTCCTGTTCTGGCAATTTTAGCCACATAATTGCATTTGCTGGGGAGAGGAACATTTCTGTGTTTAAGCTGAAGTAAAATATTTCCATGTTCCAAGAGACAAAAAAACAACAACTTCTTGTTATCAAGGAAAGAGAAAAGAAGCATTCTCATGTCCAGAAAGAAAATGAACATTTCCACATTCAGAGAAGGAAAAACAACAAAAACCACTGCCTCAGTTAAGAGATGTGAGACACATGTTCATGTTCAGAGAGAAATGAAACATTTTTGCATTCAAAGTGATGAGACACATCTTCCACATCCAGAGAAGAAGAAAAAAAACAATGTCACAGTCAGAGATGTCAGACACATTTCTATGATCAGAGAGAACAGAAACATCTTTTGTGTTCAAAGCGATGAGACACACCTCCATGTTTTAACAAATCTGCATAGCAGATACTCTGTACTGGTGAAACAAACGTTCTGGTTATGGGTATATAGGTAAAGGAAGTCAATGCTGGGCCACATTCAACATGAATGCTCTAATATCTGGGCAATTACAAACTAATAACAAAGCAAAATGAGTACATGGGCAAAAATATTCATTCACACTTACACATGTAAATACAGAGAGTTATTTCTAGAAGAAAAAAAAAGATAATGACAGTGATTGGAAACAGAGCAGTACACACAGCAGCTCTCTCTCTCACACTTGTACACATACGCACACACAAACACACACAGAACAAACCAATATGTGTTTGGCACATGACTGTGACATGTGACTTATTCATCTTGTCTTTACACAAAAGTCCGCAAAGGTAAAGCAAGCACCCCACCAAGGACCAGCAGGATTACAAGACATGCTCATAGGACTCTAGTTTAAAAAAGAGAAAAAAAGAAGAAAAAAAAAAAGCTTCCATCGCTTAACAACTAGAGTTCTGATAGGCATGACATCCATGCTGACAGGTGGGGTCAACTTCCATCCTGAGGGTCCTGTGGTTCGGATCCTGTCCAATCCTTGTGGGTTCAGAACACAGATTTTCCCCACATCCTAAACCAACAGTTCTGCTGGCTGGCATCTGAATCCCCTTCAAAGGTCTATGTATACAGATGAGCTATGTACTTGAAACTCCCTGTATGCCATTGTGAAACTTCTTCTTCTTCTTCTTCTGCGTTCACTCGTATGCACACGAGTGGGCTTTTACGTGTATGACCGTTTTTACCCCGCCATGTAGGCAGCCATACTCCGTTTTCGGGGGTGTGCATGCTGGATATGTTCTTGTTTCCACAACCCACTGAACGCTGACATGGATTACAGGATCTTTAACGTGCATATTTGATCTTCTGCTTGCATATACACACGAAGGGGGTTCAGGCACTAGCAGGTCTGCACATATGTTGACCTGGGAGATCATAAAAATCTCCACCCTTTACCCACCAGGCGCCGTCACCGTGATTCGAACCCGGGACCTTCAGATTGACAGTCCAATGCTTTAACCACTCGGCTATTGCGCCCGTCCATTGTAAAACATTCTGTGGGTAGTGGAAACAGAAGTGTACACACCCAGAGTGTTCCTTCCCAGAGAATGACACACAACTGATCAAACGTCAGGTGTAACAAGTGATGTACATGACAACAGTTCACTTGCACAAACAGGTGACAGGTGCTGGCAGCTCACAAACTCAGAAGGAGAATCAACAGTTTCGGCTGACCCAATCTTGCTCCTCTACGAAAAGCGAACGATGTTGTTTTCTGTTCCAGCTCAGTTAGCTGGTCACTGTTTTGACGTGCTTAGCAGAAAAAGGGTCAAAACATTCCATGGGTGGGCTGGAATATCCCTGAATGCATGCTCAGAAATCATGCTGATAATCCTTGAAGCTAAATCTCCCTCCCATCATATTCTAAAAAAAAAAAAAAATTTAAGTGCAACAAGAAAGGAAGAAGAAAAAAAAACCCACTATGGTGGCAAATGGTCATCCCGGTGTTTACAACGTCCCTACCCTGGATACCAGAACACAGTGGCCCTATTATAGAGTGCACATGGGTAGAAACAAAAGAAAGAGAATCTGAATGCAGAATACAGCTGCCTGTCACAGACTGCAAAGAAAGAAAAAAGGGAACTAACTCTCTCAAAAATATACAGACAAACGGACCAGAGGGCACAAAAGGAAAATGCGTGATTAAAAGAAAACAAGAAAAAAAATGTTGAGGGGATACCATCTGTGTTTCTGTTTGTGTGTGATTCAGTGAGCATGTATACTGGTGTCTACGGAAACATGCATTTAAAACACACACACACACACACACAAACACACATATACATATACACACACACATTTAACAGAGCAAGATATGGCAGAACTCACACATATGTAAGCATCAGAACAGAAGAGAACAAATTATGCTAAAATTCAACAGTGGATACTGAAACGTTAAGAGTTAAGAAGAAAGCAAAACCAGACAAACAAAAATGCAAAGAAACCCCCATCTTGACAAAACCAGACAAACAAAAATGCAAAGAAACCCCCATCTTGACAAAACCCCCATCTTGACAAAACCAGACAAACGAAAATGCAAAGAAACCCCCATCTTGACAAAAACAAAGAAGGTCTTAACTGTACAATAATAATTTAAAAAAACAAAAAACACAACCTGAATAAGCAGTTGCAGAGTTTCAGAACAGGGCAGAACACAGTGGAACAAGTTCTCAATAATGGGATCTTCTCTGAAAAAACATCCACAATGTCAGTGAGACCTGTTTGACAATGTCATTGAATTCAAGAATGCCTCTGATAGGATGTGGCATGACGGCTCTGGCATGTGTTCAGAGGATTTAACATCAAAGAAGGGCTTGTCCACATCATCAAGGCCCACTATCAACACTCCAGCAAAGTTCTCCTAAACAACAAACAGTGTTTTTTCCAGATGTGCTGGTGTCAGACAGGGGTGCCTACTTTCACCAGTACTCTTGTGGAGAATCATGCAAGAGACTCTCCATGATCACCACTCTTCCATCAGTTAACAGGCCAATCTGCAACCTCTGCTTTGCCGACAATATTGATCTAATGGGGGACAGCAACAAAAAGCTCCAAGATCTGTCCAACTATCATGCTGCTAAAGTCTGTGCATCTGGCATGGAAGTCAGCATGCAGAAGTCAAACTTCGTGATGAACAGCACAAGCAACAACAGCCCCAACATCACCATGCATGGTGAGCCACTAGCAGAAGTGCCTGGTTTCAAGAACATGAATGTGACCCTGTAAAAAGATGGCATCTGCCCAGCAGGAATATGCTTTCAGATTGCCGTAGCAACTGCAGCTATGATGGCCAGACTCAACAGGGTATGGAAAAGCAGCATCAGCTTCCCCAAGTACAAGCTCTCAAAGCTGTGGTGCTCTCCATACCACGAACACCAAAGGTGTGAGACCTGGATACTAACAGCAGAGACCAATTCAGGATTTAAAGTCAAATACCCAAGGAAGTAGCTCGGCATCTCCTACAAACAGCACAAATGACTATTTGCAGAGCAAGGTCACAAGCCTTGAGGGCCCCCAAGAACTTCTCCTCACCACCAATCAAATGGAAAGTATTGTGGTTTGGCCATGTCACACATCATGACAACCTATGAAAAACCATCATGCAAGGCACTGTCAAAAGCAGATGCAGTCAAGGGTGGAAACAAAAGAGCTGGTCAGACAATGTTGTTCTTCTTCTTCTTCGTTCGTGGGCTGCAGCTCCCACATTCATTCGTATGTACATGAGTGGGCTTTTACGTGTATGACCGTTTTTACCCCACCATGTAGGCAACCATACTCCGTTTTCGGGGGTGTGCATGCTGGGTATATTGTTTCCATAACCCACCGAATGCTGACATGGATTACAGGATCTTTAACGTGCGCATTTGATCTCCCGCTTGCGTATACACATGAAGGGGGTTCAGGCACTAAGCAGGTCTGCACATATGTTGACCTGGGAGATCGTAAAAATCTCCACCCTTTACCCACCAGGCGCCGTTACCGAGATTCGAACCCAAGACCCTCAGATTGAAAGTCCAACGCTTTAACCACTCGGCTATTGAGCCCGTCGGTCAGACAATGTGAAGGACTGGACAGACATGACCATGCCAGACACCCAGTCACCAGCCGACACCTATCCACCTTGGGGGATGTCAGCCTCTTCTGTCCTCTAGGTCCTCCCCTCCCCTCTCTCTGATGCCAGCAAAAGTCATGGTACTGATGATGTTGATGATGAAACCTAGCACTTACTACTATGAACTGTAATAACTGTTCATCTGTTGTTCTGTGCATATCAACACTATTTCCTCTCAAAATGGATAAACAATAATGATTTTGATTTTTTAAAAAGAGATCTTTTTTTCAAATCACACACAAAAAATGGTATCATGTATCCAATCATGTTGGTTTTTCTAAATCAACAATAACAAGCAAATCAAAACAATGGATGAAAATGCAAAACAAACAAACAAAATATTCCCCCCAAAAAAACAACAAACAAATAAAAAGCTTGAAAGCAAAAGAAACAAACCAATTTCTTGTACAGTCTGTTCCAGAAATATACACCCTATGTCATCTCAACCTCCAAGCTTGTTCAGGCAGTTTAATACATTTCTGATTAAGCAAAATCTGCTAAGTTGCTGCCCTTGGACCAAGCAATTTGGACTGCATCAGTTAATGCTAGACGTTCAGCGGTGTATAAAAAGTTCATTTGCCATAATTTCAAATAAATTTTCAAACATGGCACCCAAATTTAGTTCACAGAGTAATTTTTCCTGACACTCTTGCATGGTGAGGTCTTACTTTTGTCTGCTGTCTACAGCAACAGTTGACACGAAAGTAGTAGTCACGGCCAGCAATTTGTCAGCTGCATTCCACAAACGGAATTCAGTTGCAGTCAGAAACGTGTGAAACCAAGAATGACAGTGAAAGGACATGGAAACCCAAATCATAAAAGAGACACAAGACTACAATCTAAGCAGTTACAATGGTGCTCAGTTGTGCTGATAGCTGGTGAAAAATTACTGGAACAGACTTTGAAAAAACATATTCAACAGTATACAAGGAATTTAAATTAGCACATATACAGACAAAAAGAACAACAGCATAAAAAAAACCAACAAAAAACCCCCAAAAAACCCTATAAGAAAACAATGAGAACAAAAATCAAAATTACAAGGTGACATAAAACTACAATTCTCTTTACACAATTATGTCATTTAAATAAATGATCACGTTTCAAAGAGCCATACTTTCAACCCAGAATGTGTCAATACTGAAATAAGCACCGTCATTCCATACAAAACATCAGTCTAAAATTCTGGAATCAGCACTAAGAGCTGTGTTAATATGTATGGTGTTTCCAGTTAAAGGTCTAGGCATGGTAACCATTGTTTTTCCTTCAAGCTGTTTCCCAATACATTGTATTATTTCATTTTATAGCTACAACAGTCTTTGTGCAGGAGACTACTTTCTTCTGTTTGGCAGAGACAGAAAACAAACACATCCAAAAATAAACGTACACCCACATAATTATAAAGGAATGTTGGAGGGGAGGGGGAGTGAACAAAACAAAATTAAAAAAAAAAAAGAAGAAGAGATTTTGCTGTCTTTTTTTGTCTTTGTGACACAATGAAGCAGCTGTCTATATTTGTCTGAGTGGCACAATAAAACAGCTGACTATCTTTTGTCTCAGAGAGATATTAAAGCATCTGTCTACATTTGTCTGAGTAACACAACGAAGCAGCTGTCTATATTTGTGTGAATGGCACAATAAAACAGCTGTCGGTTTTTGTCTCAAAGAGACATTAAAACATCTGTCTACATTTGTCTCTGTGACACAAGTAAGGCCAAACAGTATAATAAAGCCAGCGATAAAATAAGAACGTCGGCCAAATATATCAGTGCTTCAAAGTAAAATGAGGATGTGTGACCACCACTTACTCTCCGTGTATCAACATGAAGCACAGTCTAAATAACTTGACACTGATGTTCAAAATCATTTCTGCCTTATACAAAATAGAAACCAAAACAGACTTTTGTTTTGTTTCATAACATATATTAGCTTAGAATTTGCGTAGTAGAATACAGAAAACGGAAAGAGGTTTCATAATCTCTGCTCAAAACTCACAAATCTTTTACAAGACCTGAAAGAGTTTCAGTATAATGGCTTCAGATCCTATCATTTCACCAACTCTTTCAAAGCTATTACTTGCAACTTTGAAAATTACAGTGGATGTCATGCTTTTAACATTGCAAAACTTACCCCGTCCAAACTTAGACAGTGATCATAAGTTTTTTGCAAAAAGATATGTGACATTAAAAATGAAAGCCAAAAAAGAGAAAATTAGCGTGTTCACAGGCTTATAAACTTCTTTTAGGATCTCAAGCACAACAAACCCCTCTGATTTCTGAAATCCATTATTTGTTTATAAAACTCATAAATGCTATTCATCATGGCAAATATGATACGGCTATGCACAGCCGAAAATTGATAAAGTATTTGTTCATTGACGCTATTCCTCTTGGCAAGCTTCATATATATAGCTTCACATATACAGAAAAGAAGCGATAAAATATGACTAAGTAACATTCGCAATTTCAAGTAGCTGAAACTGTTCCCATTCCAATCTCCCTCTCCTTCTGTCAGAAATTTGTTTCTGTTTTTCAAGCGCGGAGCATGCTGTATCGTCTTCATGAGCATCAGTCCTGTCACACTTCCGCCCTGGGTTACCACACATGAGACCAAACAAAATTCCATACCTTTTTTCCTGACCTTTTCCTGACCAGAATGAAAATTGTCTGTCCACACACAAAAGCCAAACTGAATAAAAAAAAAAAAAACAAAAAAAACAACTCATCTACAACACCCGCTGACATAAAGAGATTGATGGATATACTGGTATTGATTTTCAATTGACGGGCGCAATAGCCGAATGGTTAAAGCACTGGACTTTCAATCTAAGGGTCCTGGGTTCGAATCATGGTGACGGCGCCTGGTGGGTAAAGGGTGGAGATTTTTACGATCTCCAGGTCAACATATGTGCAGACCTGCCAGTGCCTGAACCCCCTTTGTGTGTATACACAAGCAGAAGATCAAATACGCACGTTAAAGATCCTGTAATCCATGTCAGCATTCGGTGGGTTATTGAAACAAGAACATACCCAGCATGCACATCCCCGAAAATGGAGTATGGCTGCCTACATGGCGGGATAGAAACGGTTATACACGTAAAAACCCACTTGCGTATATACGAGTGAACGTGGGAGTTGCAGCCCACAAACGGAGAAGAAGAAGAAGATTTTCAATTGTCATTTCCTCTTTGTATAGAATTTTGTGTTTTCAAATGATTGTAAACGCATTAAACTCATTGTTCAAGACTGAAGGGTTTTATCAAACTTTCAAGACTTTTCCAGACCTGAAAAGAAAAAAAAAAAAAAAAAAAAAGGTGGTAGAAGTGTGGGGAATGGTGGGGGGAGAAGTGGTTGGGGGAAGGTGGGGGGGAGGAGTGGTGGGGCAAGGATGTAGTGGTTGGTTGAAGAGGGAAGAAAGAAAGACACTTACGAACCTCAACAAAAATGAGAACTGAATGAGAATTACTGGATTATTTTGTTGTTGCTTTTTTTTTTTTTTTAATTCATTTTTTAAATTTTCAATCTCTCCGTTTCCACCCATCCTTGACCTACCATTCTGCTAGTAATGATTCTCCAAAACTGTGCCAACTCGATGTTCCGAAGTCAGTTTTCAAAAACTTGAATTAACACATACACTAATGTCAAATCAATTCAAATCAAACAGAGGAAAAAAAAGAAAAAAGAAAAAAAAGTAAACTTCCTTTGGCTGATCAGCTGGCCGGCCAGCAAAATGACTCCAGTGAGGAACATAATGTTACATGATTCATAATCTGTGGAGATAAGGCATACATTGTCAGCAATCATTTACATGCATGTATCAATGTACATATATATCAGCTTAGCAGATGCCATCTATCTACTTATACACACATCCGCTATCCCTCATCCCCCCTCCCCACCCCTTGCAGTATACATTAATTACTGTCAACAACATCAGAAGTTGTAATAATACACAGACAATGCTCTAGTCTGCGCCAAAAGGGAATTCAAATGTATTTTCAATAATAACATAGTTATGTTTTCAAGCTGTTTTATGGTCCTTGTGAAAAACTGTTCCACATCACATGTGATATACTCACGCCCCATTCTAACAATCTTCATTTTGTGTGGCATGTGGTCCTTGCATAAAGTGGTCCATTGTCACAAGATACAGTCATAACACATCCCCCTGTTCCCCTCCCACCCCCCAGACCCACCCCCACAAGCCTACACATGCTCTGCATGTAAAACAGTTCTGTATCACATGTCATCTTTTGAGCGATTTCTCTTCTTGAACAGCCTTTGTGTTGAAACGTTTTACACAACTGCAATCGTCATCACTGCACTATGTAGTTTTTATAGTTCTTGATCTTTTTTAATTGTTTTTTCAGTTCTGTGATGTAGTCAGATGGCTGCACGACAATGGTGATTTCTCGACCCACCGCGTTCAGGCGATGCTCGATCTGGAAACAGAAATAATACTGTTGGCTTTAGTTCTATTGTCTGCCAAGCATTTACACACATAGTAATATTCTGCATGCATGATGCATACACGCTTGCAAATTATACAACTCAGACAGAACAAACAAACAAACAAACAATCTTTAGTGCTATAAAACTGCTCAGCCCATTCAGCAATGCATTGTAAATGAACAACTGAGAGAGCGAGAGACAGAGAAAGACAGACAAAGAGAATGAAAGAGACATACACCATAAGATGCAACATACAATAAAAGATAAAAGGTCTCAGACTTTTACGTTCATTGGGCAATGAATTCATGTCCATCGTGTCTTGGGGTCCACATAGGAAGGCAGGGCCAATTCCTTTCCTTTTGCTGTTTTTACTTCTCCCAAGTCAGATACCCAATGACACCTGGGTGGAGTGGGGAAGGTTGGTGTAAAGTGCCTTCCAAAGACACAACACCTACCGAAATGGGGCTTTGAACCCTGAAAACTGGTGAACATTGCATCAGAAGTCCAATGCCTAACCAATTCTGCCATGCATTTCTAACATACACAAGAGCAACAGAGAAAAAAAAAAGAGAAAAGAAACAAAAACAAAATACAAGAGCAATCAAAAAAAAAAAAAAAAAAAGGAAGAAAATATATATATGTGCCAATCATTTGAAGATCACATAACGCTAATTTGTCCATCTTTATAAATAACACACAGACAAGGGATTGTGCATGAATGGCCTATTTATGTTTTTGTCTTTTGTTGTTGTTTTTTTACTTTTTTTTGGCCACTGAAAAAAGATATGTGTAGAGCACCTAAAAAACAAACAAACAAAAAACAATCTCTATTAGCTTCAGTTCTGTCATTTGAAATAAAATCAACAGTCAGACTTCATTTTGCCATCAACAGACAAAGTACTACTTTGTCAGCTTTGGTCATGTTACCTGGAGATATGTATTTGTCATTCAGCATTAAAACTTTTTTTTTTTTCTTCAGTAGAATGTTACCAAGGACTACTCTCCCACATCAGCTCACCACTGACCTCATTATCTTTGAAAAACAGGTTGAGGTGTCGACTGTTGATTTCCGTCAGGACCCAGTTGACACGGCTCGGAGAGCTTTGAACCCCTGCAGCGTGAAGGGGCAGACCGTTCTCTGCTGCTAACCCATTGGGATCCACATACAGAATCTGAAAGAAAGAAAGAAGAATCTACAACTTACCAGCACATCTTCCCAAAGAAAATGGAAGAAAAAATAAGTTGTATGGAAATACGTTTTGTCAAACACAACACTGTTACTCTCCAGGAGTGGTGTTCTATGGATCAACGTACAGAATCTGAAAGGAAAGTAGAGGAATCTACAACTTACCACCATGTCTTCCAAAGAAAAAACAGAAGGTGTAAGAAATATGGTTTTTGTCAAATGCAATACTGTTCTCTTCACAACTGGTGTTCTATGGATCAAAGTACATAATGAGAAAGGAAAGTAGAAGAATCTACAACTTACCACCACATCTCCCAAAGAAAACAAAATGAAAAAAAAAAAAGTTGTAAGGAATACTGTCCACCTGACAAATGAGAATGAAAAGTAAGGAATGTTTTTTTGTCAAATGCAACACTGTTCTCTCCAGAACTGGTGTTCTATGGATCCATGAACAGAATCTGAAAGGAAAAAAGAAGAATATACAACTTACCACAATGTCTTCCAAAGAAAATTAGGAAAAAAAAAAAAGTTGTGAGGAATATGTTTTTTGTCAAATGCAACACTGTTCTCTTCACAACTGGTGTTCTATGGATCAAAGTACATAATGAGAAAGGAAAGTAGAAGAATCTACAACTTAGCACCACATCTCCCAAAGAAAACAAAATGATAAAAAAAAAAAAGTTGTAAGGAATACTGTCCACCTGACAAATGAGAATGAAAAGTAAGGAATGTTTTTTTGTCAAATGCAACACTGTTCTCTCCAGAACTGGTGTTCTATGGATCCATGAACAGAATCTGAAAGGAAAAAAGAAGAATATACAACTTACCACAATGTCTTCCAAAGAAAATTAAGAAAAAAAAAAAGTTGTGAGGAATATGTTTTTTGTCAAATGCAACACTGTTCTCTTCACAACTGCTGTTCTATGGATCAAAGTACATAATCAGGAAGGAAAGTAGAAGAATCTACAACTTACCACCACATCTCCCAAAGAAAACAAAATGAAAAAAAAAAAGAAGTTGTAAGGAATACTGTCAACCTGACAAATGAGAATGAAAAGTAAGGAATGTTTTTTTGTCAAATGCAACACTGTTCTCTCCAGAACTGGTGTTCTATGGATCCATGAACAGAATCTGAAAGGAAAAAAGAAGAATATACAACTTACCACAATGTCTTCCAAAGAAAATTAAGAAAAAAAAAAAGTTGTGAGGAATATGTTTTTTGTCAAATGCAACACTGTTCTCTTCACAACTGCTGTTCTATGGATCAAAGTACATAATCAGGAAGGAAAGTAGAAGAATCTACAACTTACCACCACATCTCCCAAAGAAAACAAAATGAAAAAAAAAAAAGAAGTTGTAAGGAATACTGTCAACCTGACAAATGAGAATGAAAAGTAAGGAATGTTTTTTTGTCAAATGCAACACTGTTCTCTCCAGAACTGGTGTTCTATGGATCCATGAACAGAATCTGAAAGGAAAGAAGAAGAATATACAACTTACCACAATGTCTTCCAAAGAAAAATAAGAAAAAGTTGTGACAAATATGTTTTGTCAAACGCAACACTGTTCACTCCAGGATTTTTGTTCATTGTATTTGTCAATAAAGACATACACAGTGAACAATACGATTAAACTTTATAAACAACTGTTAAGATAAAGAAGTAATAAAGAAAAGGATACAAAACAAAATCATCACTAAACAGAATGAAAAAAAAAAGAAAAAAAAAAGACGTAATGATTAAACAGATAATAAAAGACCAAAATGAATCTACAACTCAAAAAGACCTATCACACTAAAACCAAAGCAAATCTACATACAGTTACAATGAAGGAAACAGACAAAAAGATATCTATTGTATTGTGTGCATTATATTTTTGTCACAACAGATTTCTCTGTGTGACATTCAGGCTGACTCTTACCCAGGGCGAAACGAACTGCCACAGTGCAGAACCACCCAATTTCCCCCCCCCCCCCCCTTTTTTTTTTCCTGTCTGCAGTTGTATTTGTTTTACTATCAAAGTGGAATTTTTCTGTAGAATTTTTCCAGGGACAACTCATTGATTCCAGCACCTGAGCATTGCTCCCGAGTCAAGATCTGTCTCATTAAAACGAGTTTCATGTTCCTACATATGAAAAAAAAAAAATCGCAAAGGAAGGGAACTAACTCTTGCAGTGTTTCCAAGACTTATGGAAACGTAATTTGTATGAAAAACAGTGTATTTTCTGCATTTTTCCCCACATCAGTATGGCATGGAAGCCACCTGAGGCTGTAAACTCCCCTGGGGTGAAAGGGTTAACAGATATTAACACAAGTGGATACCTTTAGTCAGAGACCAAACTCAAACCACTTGAGTAACAGTCATTGGCGATTCATTGGGGCTGTTGTTTGGGGTGGTCTCCACTCTTGGAGGGACGCTCACTCAGTCTGGCTCCACGACTTCGCCATTATTGTCGTTAGTAAGGGGCTTAGTAGGTGGTGTCCTAAGTACGTTAAATCAGAACAGCATCACTGAACACCACCAAAGTGACTCAGCTGCAGTGCAGGGTCTCCTCTGGTGTGTGGCCTCCTGGTGACCTAACATCGATGGTTCCCTGTGAACTGCCAACGCTGGAACTGGGGCGGACGAACCTGGTGTGGCCGTGTATGGGGGAATCTAAATGAGCGGCGTGGGAGTAATGCCATTGAAACGGTGCAGATGATGGGGCAGCAAAGAACAAAACAAAACAAAAAAAACCCAACAGTCACTGGCACAACACCCTGCCTGCCTGGGTAGGGACAACTGAGAGCTGTGTTTAGGAACTTTCTTCTTCTTCTGCGTTCACTCGTATGCACACGAGTGGGCTTTTACGTGTATGACCGTTCTTTACCCCGCCATGTAGGCAGCCATACTCCGTTTTTCGGGGGTGTGCATGCTGGGTATGTTCTTGTTTCCATAACCCACCGAACGCTGACATGGATTACAGGATCTTTAACGTGCGTATTTGATCTTCTGCTTGCATATACACACGAAGGCGGTTCAGGCACTAGCAGGTCTGCACATATGTTGACCTGGGAGATCGTAAAAATCTCAACCCTTTACCCACCAGGCGCCGCCACCGTGATTCAAACCCGGGACCCTCAGATTGACAGTCCAACGCTTTAACCACTCGGCTATTGCGCCGGTCATTTTTAGGAACTCATCACTTTGTTTCCTGTGTCATTCAGTTAGGCTTCTGTCATGTGCATGCACACACATGAATGTTAAGAGTGGATTTTTCTTTTGAATACTGCCACGGACAGCCCTTTTGTTGGGGGTTCATTTTGGCAAACGCTAGGTGTACTTAACTATGTCTCACTAGTTCTAGCGCTAAGCGCATGCTGTACACAGGACCTCTGTCTACTGTCTCATCTGAATGACTAGTGTCTGGACTACCACTCAAAGTCTAGTGGAGGGGGGGAAATTCTGGCGAATGTGGGATCCTGTGCGTTCGTATTCTCTTGCTTCCTAGGATAGGTGCGTAAACCGTAGGCCAGTACTCCACTCTGCTCAACTCACAATTCCCCCCATCCCCCAGGACTTGCTTCAGTGGTTCCCTCATTACACTCAATGCCAGTGGTCTACACCTGTGCCACGAGTCCGACAGCAAGCATTATTATTAACATCATTGTCATTATTATATACAACCCCCCCCCCCCCGCCCCCCCCCAATGCTTACGTCAGTGGTCCATATCTACTGTTGAATGTGCATTGAAGCATAGGATAAGCGCTGTGTAAAAGCCCATTTCTGTTATCATTATTATCATCATTAATATTTTTCACTACTATTAGTACAATCATCATTATTATTCTTAGCATTACTAATATTACTGTTATCGTAACATCATCATCATAAGTACTGCTATCATTATACTCGTAATTATCATCATTACTGTTTTTACTATTATCATATATATCATAGTATTATGTACATTGCCCCTTACTGGTATTATTATACTCATAATCATTATCATTACTGTAATCACTATTATTTTGATATTATATTATCATGTACACCACCCCATGGCAAGCATTATCATTATTATCATCATTATCATTAGTGTTATAAGTATTATCCACATCATTCTTATCAGTCTTATTATTATTCTTATTAACATTACCATTATCATTATTATTACCATTACTTTTATTATCATTTTCACCCCCCGAAAGGCTTGCTTCAGCTGTTCTAGTCTTATTACATTTCTTTTTATCATTACCATTATTATTCTTATTACTTTTATAATATACACCCCTCAAGGCTTACTTCAGCTGTTCTAGTCTTATTCTTCTTTTTATCATTACCATTATGATCATTCTTTTCATCATATACACCCCACAAGGCTTACAAAACTGCCCCTTCCTATCTCTGCGGCTGCCTTCACCTCTACACTCCATCTCGCTCACTATGATCGGCTTCGGATCCACTCTGTTTACGCATACCCAGATTCAAACACTCGACTGCTGGCCGCCGTTCTTTCTCTGTCTCTGGCCCTTGCAATTGGAATGAACTTCCTCTTTTGCTTCGTCAAGTCTCCACACTCAGCTCTTTCAAGTCTGGCCTTAAAACCCACCTCTTCCCAAAATAGCCTCCCTTCCCTGCCTCTTCCTTGTCTTCAGTTTCTCCAGTTTTAGAGTTATGCATTCGTGTGACTGACTGGTGCGAAAGCGCTTTGATTTGTCTCTGCACAAGATTCAGCGCTATATAAATACCATTATTATTATTATTATTACTTCAGCGGTTCCGCCGTTGCGCTTGATGCCGATGCTCTGTCCCTCTGCCACGCGTCGGATGGCGAGCACCCGGGCGTGAGGTGTGCGCTTCACCAGCATCTCCACCAGGTCCACCGGTGGGTGCTTCAGCATCTTCTGGGCCATGGTCGCCGATGTGATCTTGACATTGCACACCGAGATCAGCTGGTCGCCAATGTGGAACTTGCCGTGCAGGCTGGGGAAGTCCTTCTGATTCCAGCCCACGATGCTGAAGCATGAAAAGACGAGTCTTCATTTTTGTTGTTGTTGTTGTTGTTGTTTTTTTTCAGTTCAAAGCCTAAGATATAACATGGTAAGCAGTCACAGTCACTTGCTTAATTTTTGGATATGTTTTGGAAACAGAAAAGATGTTTAGCAGGTCAGACAAAGCCAACTCTTCCTTGAAAGGGGGAGAAGGGTGGGGGGATCAGACAGAAAGAATGGGAAGCAGAAAGCCTTACTGCTGTGCTGTTGTTCCCCAGTTATGTGGTCTCATTTGAAAATGTTCTCACTAGGTCTAGCTTCCAGACTTTGTGATTATTTAGAAGAAAATAAAGAATAAAGTCTGCAGCCTCAAGAGAACCACCAAAATCCTGCCACCTAATATCAAGAAAAATGAAAACAAACACAAAATACAGTTCTTTAAAAATACAACTGATTAAAATCACTCCTGCTGCTTGTCTAATATAGGTTTGTGATTGCCCGTTCCTAAACTTTCATCTCATTTGTAACAAAGAAGAATTGCTTTTCAATGAATTCTCACAAAACTTATCGACCCATAACTTGTCCTAAGTTCTTTTAACCCATTTAACACTGGGGAGTTTTACAGATCTGGCAGGCTTCCATGCCACCCCAGAAAATATACTGTTTTTTCTCCAAATTATGTGTGGACACATCCGGAAATACTGCCCTGTGAGGCACAGAGGCAATCTTTAGACACTATGTAGTTATTTAGCTTCTTATACCTGCTACGCATGTTGCTAGGTATGTAGTTTTTACTTGGTGGAATGACAAACAGACGCTTCAAAGGGGTGTCAATCATCATAAAAGTCAAATCAAATCAATACCCGAGAATAAGCAATCTAAAGACTCCACATAGTTATTCAGCTTCTTATGTCTGCCACGCATATTTGTAAGTATGTAATTTTTACTTGGTGGAATGACAAACAGGCCCTTCAGAGGGGCCTCAAAAATCATATAAGTCAATTCAAATCAGGTCAATACCCAAGAATCTAGTCATATAGCTTCTTATGTCTGCCATTCATATTGTTAAGTATATAGTTTTTACCTGATGGAATGACTAACACTTGAACAAGCCCTTTAGAGGGGCCTTAAACATCATACAAGTCAATTCAAGTCAAGTCAATACCCAAGAATAAGCAATCTATAGACTCTACATAGTCATTTAGCTTCTTATGTCTGCCAGACATGTTGCTAAGTACATAGTTGTACCTGATGGAATGACAAACAGGCCCTTCAGAGGGGCCTCAAACATCATACAAGTCAAATCAAGTCAAGTCAATACCCAAGAATAAGCAATCTATAGACCGCACATAGTCATTTAGCTTCTCATTTCTGCCATGCATATTGCTATGTATATAGTTTTTACTTGGTGGAATGACAACAGGCCTCAGAGGGGCCTCAAAACATCATACAAGTCGAATCAAGTCAAATCACATCAATACCCAAGAATAAGCAATCTATAGACCCCACATAGTCATTTAGCTTCTCCTTTCTGCCATGCATATTGCTATGTATATAGTTTTTACTTGGTGGAAAGACAAACAGGTCCTTCAGAGGGGCCTCAAACGTTGTACAAGTCAAGCCAAAAATCAAGTCAACACAATGCAAAACACCTACCACACGGCATCAGCGCAGTCGACCAGAGCGATGCCCTGCGAGGCACGGAGACTGACAGTGACCGTGACGCCCGGAAGATCCATCTCCTGGCGAAGGATGTCTGCCTGACTCTTCTTCAGCGAGATCACCGACTGCATGCTATGCGTCCGGTCCAGCCGCATGCGCTGACGCAGGTGGTTCTCGGTAGCCGAGCTGTCCCCGTTGCCAAAGCTCTGTGACAGGAGTGTGGAGAGGAGTTTTGTTATTGTATTGTATTGTATTGTATTGTACTGTATTGTATTACTCATTTTTGTCACAACAGGTTTCTCTGTGTGAAATTCGGGCTGCTCTCCCCAGGAAGAGCGCGTTGCTACATTGAGAGCGTCACCCATTTTCTTTTTCTTTTTTCCTGCACGCAGTTTTTTTTTCAATATTTTGTTTTCCTTTCCAAGGGGATTTTTCAACAGAATTTTGCCAGGGACAACGCTTTTGTTGCCATGGGTTCATTTGCATGCGCTAAGTGCATGCTGCACATGGGACCTCGGTTTATTGTCTCATCTGAATGACTAGCATCCAGACCACCACCCAAGGTCTAGTGGAGGGGGAGAAAATACTGGCGACTCTGTCGGGATTTGAACCAGTGTGCTCAGATTTTCTCGCTTCCTAGGCGGACGCAATACCTCTAGGCCATCACTCCACATGTTAATTGCCCTCTTACACATACTGGTGACTGTAAACATTTTTGAGGGTAAAGTGTCAGTTTCACATCTGAATGTTATGAAATGAATGCTGATTACCTAAAGGCAGCTGTCAGTCATTGGCTCTACCCAGGTAGGCAGCCTGTTGTGAAAATGACTCATGTGTTTGTAAAGCACTTAGAGTTCGGTCTCTGACCGAAGACAGGCACTGTTGTAAGTCAGTAATACTAATACTAATAATGATAATAATAACAACGATAATAATGATAATAATAATAATAACAGTAATGAGTGTGTGTTTGCACATCTGTTTGTATGTATATGAGTGTATGTTTATGTGTGTGTGTGTGTGTGTGTGTGTGTGTGTGTGTGTGTGCAAACATCTGTGTGCAAGTGTGTGTATGTGTACAACCAATGAGATCTGATCTAAACTGCCTGCTTAATATTCCCAGACCAATATCTTCAAAACAAAGCGGAATGGTCAATCAGCTTTCACATCTGTCACTCCTTCTCTCCAGAATTCAATGCCAGGGAATGGAAAAAGAGATGCAGAACCCTACTCTCCCTTTACACTCTTTTTTCAGAAACATCCACATGATTCACATCATCACATCACCTCAACAAGCTTTGGCATCACTCAGTGGACACCAGCGCCTACCTGTTGCCGTGTAAGAGAGGTGGAACCGCAGAAGCTCTCAGACATGCTGGCTGGGAGAGGGTCCTCAGACTCTGTGGCTGACGTAAACGACGCCACCATACTCATGGGCCTCTGCCCTCGCACGCTCTGCGTCATGCGGGCTGGCAAGGGTGGGGGCTGGCTGATGCTGTCCGTGGTCTGTGACTGACCACCCCGGCGTGGAGGAGGCAGCGGCGGAATATCTGGCAACATCACTGAGTTTGGGAACTGCTCGTCCTGCTCTGCCTTGGTGACCGGCTGGGAGGTCCTGACAGTCCTGCGTCGCGGGATGGGTCGGTACGTGCTGTTTTCTGTGACAGGGGAGGCTGCTGCCGCTGTGTGGTTTGGGGATCCTTCGCCAGAGCTGTCCCCCTTCCACTGGGACAGAGAGTCCTGCCTCGGGGGCAGTGGGGGCACAGAGTCTGTGGCGAAGAGTGTGGATGCATCTGCGGCGCTGGCATACATGCAGTCCATAACCGCATCATTGCTATCATCTGGAACAGGGGGTAGTTCAGCTGCAGGGCGATTCTGGCCAGAAGTGGAGGTGATTTTGATCACGGTAACGTCATGCAATAAGTCTTTATCACCATCATCATCACCGTCACAGTTTTCACTCTCTTTCGATGAGGTCATGGCATCGTCAGCACTGTGGGCTGGGAAAGGGGCATAGAAATTGCCTGCATCTTCAATTCCATCTTGATCATTTTCCGATGCTGTGGAGCTGCTCACTGCTTCAGGGCCACCAAGGTCTGAATGGTGAAGGCCACTCACAGACAGGGGGGTGAGGTCAGACTCCCCCCCACTGAGGGGAGTGGACGGTCCTGAGCTGCCTGTGGACTCTGCCACACTGTCTTTGCCAGCAGCTGGTGTCAAGGCCACCCTAGGGACAGACTTCTTGTTCACCTTGGTGTACTCTGTGTTCTCAGCATTCTCATTCTGCTGTGGTCGATCTGCTGTTTTCCTCGCAGACCAGACAGTGTTCAGGTCTGAGTAACCATCATCCAGCTCCACAGAAATGTCCCCTCCCATCTCCCTAGACACCCCTGCACCACCCGAGGCACCGGATGAAGACACACCTGATTTAGGTGGCAACACCGCAAACCGGGCTGAGGGGACCGGCGTTTTCCGGTTGATGTCCCAGAATGCACCGCTGATGAAATCTGAGGAATAGGAATCCTCATCTTCACTGTCACTGCTGTTGTTGCGGGTGGCTTCTGTTGTTGCGCTGGAAGCGTCAGTCGGAGGAGACAGTGGAGGCACCGGGGGAAGACTTCTCTCCTGCACGCTGCTGCTGCCAATGGCCACCGCCCCAGGCCGTCCGGGGGGCAAGGGGGGTGGCTTGTCTGCTGCAGAAGCGTTTCTGTTAGGCGGACGCCATCGTGGCAGCGGCGGAGGGATGCTGGAAGGGCGTGGGCCTGAGGCAGGAGGGGGAGAGAGGGGCACGGACACGTGAGGGCTAGGGGGCGCACTACTGCAGGACCCCATCTCCGAGGGAGACTTTGACCTTCCACCCCCTTTCTGGAGGGGGGGTGGGAGAGTGGGTGGCACGGAGCCAGCGGCAGGTTCGGACAGCATCCTAGGAACAGGGACTGGTGGGAGGGATGCTGGGAGGGGTGGGGGGACCTGTGGACGAGGGGGGAGGGGGACGGGAGGTGCCTGGAAGGCAGGTGCTCCTCCGACAGCCCCGAGTTCCTCCTCGTCGGGCAGTTGGTTGTTTTCCTCACTGTCATCCTCGTCCATCCTGATCGTTGACCGCCCCACGACGTTGACCACCGCTGGGCAGACAGTGTAGATGTGTTCCGACTGTTCGTTCTGGAATCAGTGACAGTTTTGGTTGATGTTAGTTTGTTCTGGTAAAGTGAGTGACACTTGTTATCTTTTGTTGTTGTTGTTGCAATTTTACTTTGTTTTGGTAAAGTGACATATGCTTGTAATCTTTTTTTGTTGTTGTTGTTATTGCAGTGTTACTTTGTTTTGGTAAGTTAGTGACATACGCTTGTAATCTTTTCACTCTGAAAACAATGACAGCCTTTTTTCTTTTGTTGTTGTTGTTGCAGTGTTACTTTGTTTTTGGTCAAGTGAGGGGCATACACTTGCAGACCCCCTAAACCCTCTTTTTACGATCTGCTTGTAAAGTGAGTGGCATATGCTTAACATGTCCCCTTCTTTTCAAAATCTTTTAGTTTTTTTGGTAAAGGGAGCAACAGACACTTGTAAACCCCCACCCCTCTTTTTGGTAAAGGGAGTGACTTTCACTCGTCAACCCCCACCCCTCTTTCTACAATCTTTTGGGAAAAGTGAAAGGCATACGCTTGCACAGCCCTCTTTCACCATCTTTTTGGTAAAGCCAGAGACATTTGCTTGTAAGCCCCTCACACCCACTTCCCCTTTCACAATGCATCAGTGTTTATCATAAGAATAAAGCAAAAGATACCAAAAAATGTACTGTGTAACGTGTGATTTACTTACTGATCCACTCTTGTGTCTGCTGTTATTTCAAGAGGGCCTGACCATCATGAGTTCATTTATCAATTCTCTTGAGAAAATTCTTATTAGTGTTCTTCAAGTTACCTCCTCAGTAACAACTGTTTTCAGTTTTGTTTCGTCTATCACAGGCAGTCAAAACAAAGTTTACACATTTACACATGCATACACACACACACATGCAAACCAACACAAATATATATACCTACAAAAACACCCACCCACACACATGTACGCACACTCACACCCACCCACCCACCCACCCACACACACATGTACAAACATACAGACACACACGTATACACGCACATGCACAAACACACACACACACATGCATACACACAAACACACTCACACACACACACACACACATGCACACACACACTCACACACGCGCACACACACACAAAAACACATCTGACGAAAAAAATGATCAATTCCTGACCCTCAAAATACCAAGGCTGTTGAGTGTGCGTTCCAACGTATTGCACCAATCCACCATATGCTCCCTGCACAGAAAAAGAAAAAAAAATGAAAGTAGCAGAAAACAATAAATGCCCCTATTGTAAAGATTTGGTAGATTACATTGACAACTTCTGGAAGTATACTGAACAAAAACTACTAACAGAAACAAGTGTCCACTTGAAACTGTCAGCATCAGATATCCTGTTTGCGATTGAAAATTCACCACATCTAAAAGGAAATTATGCATATATCAATAATATAATCTTAGTGAGTAAAATGTGTGTAAGTATCTATAAAAAGACCAAATCAGTCTTTCCCTTACAGGTTATTTTTTAACAAGAATTTGAAACAAGACGAATTCATGCGGAAAAAAAACAACCCACCTCCATCTACAAAAAACGTCAAATGATCGAATGAGAAGTGAGAAAGAGACAAACATGCACACAGAAAGCATAGCAGAGCATGAACTCCCACCCCCCCACCCTCTCAACCCCTCCCCCACCCCCCAGACAAACCAAACAATCTTCCAACACTTAAGTTTTGCAACATGATTGTCCATATACAAAGAAACAGACAGACATAGAATTGTGTATGAATAAGGTGAAAAAAACAACAACACTGATTCCAAGTTTTGTACACTTAATTGTATGACTTGTACATTTTCCTTCCATATTATTATAACAAGCCCAAAATCAGTAAATGAAAAGTCGTATTTACTCCATAAATGCTATTGATTACTTTGACATTGTGTGATTTATATACAAAATAAAACGGTGGTCGACCCAAGAAAGTCCGGGTAAAAAAAAATATTAAAAAAAAGCAAGCATGAAAATCCATGTTTACATCCACTTGCGCTACAGTCAGACAACACCGACATACACAAACCTACAGCAAAACAAATAGATAAATAGATAAAAAAAATAAAATAAAGAACAAAGGTCCCATAGCCTTTATTGGCCACTGGGACAGTGAATCCATATTCACTGTCTACGGCTCACCATGGGAAGATGAGTATTATTAGTATTAGTATTTCTTTTTATCACAACAGATTCCTCTGTGTGAAATTCGGGCTGCTCTCCCCACGGAGAGCGCGTCGCTACACTACAGCGCCACCCATTTTTTTGTATTTTTTCCTGCGTGCAGTTTTATTTGTTTTTTCTATCGAAGTGGATTTTTCTACAGAATTTTGCCAGGAACAACTCTTTTGTTGCCGTGGGTTCTTTTACGTGCGCTAAATGCATGCTACACACGGGACCTCAGTTTATTGTCTCATCCAAATGACTAGCGTCCAGACCACCACTCAAGGTCTAGTGGAGGGGGAGGAAATATCGGCAGCTGAGCCGTGATTCAAACCAGCACGCTCAGATTCTCTCGCTTCCTAGGCGGACGCGTTACCTCTAGGCCATCACTCCACTGTGAGGCCCAATCCGCTCCTTCCGCTACTTTAACCGTCCCCAGCCAGTCAGGTAATCACTCATACCTGGAAGGAGTGGGGGAAATCAAAGTTAAAGTGCCTTTTCCCAAGGACACAGCGCCATACCGAAACGGCGGGGCTTTGACACCTCGATCACTGGTGAATACCGGATCAAAAGTCCAATGCCTGCCTGAATGATTCTGCCACACAAACCCCGGCAGTAAGGCTCACAACAATCAGTTACACACCTGACAGGTTGTGGCAAAAAAAAAACGCCAAGTGATGGTCGTCTGTGTCTGTGATTCAAGGTTCAAATCTCTTGGTCCCTTTTTTTTAATTTTTCTTCCTTTTTTTTTTCTTCTTCTTTTTTTTTTTTGATGAGGGAAGATGTGATAAAAGTGAAAATATCATGCATACACACTGATGTGTAAACTGATGGTAAAGTGATGTGCAAATTCATTCTATTTTCATGCGTTTGTTTTGTTGTCTGGTTTTAAAGTGTTATATCTTTGTACTCCCCCCCCCCCCATGGTGATGAAAAACAAAAACAAAAAAAAACACCCTACTATCACCACCCCCTTTATTATGTGCATGTTAAAAACTCTGCACTCCATATCTGCTTTTGGTGAATTATGGGACATAAATACAGACCCTGTTTGGGGAAAAAAAATTTTTCTTTTTCGTTTCACCATTTTTCAGTAGCGTTTCCCTCCCACCATTCATCCCATGTCAGACGGGTGCAATAGCCGAGTGGTTAAAGCGTTGGACTGTCAATCTGAGGGTCCCGGGTTCGAATCACGGTGACGGCGCCTGGTGGGTAAAGGGTGGAGATTTTTACGATCTCCCAGGTCAACATGTGTGCAGACCTGCTAGAGCCTGAACCCCCTTCGTGTATATATGCAAGCAGAAGATCAAATACGCACGTTAAAGATCCTGTAATCCATGTCAGCGTTCGGTGGATTATGGAAACAAGAACATACCCAGCATGCACACCCCCGAAAACGGAGTATGGCTGCCTACATGGCGGGGTAAAAACGGTCATACACGTAAAAGCCCACTGGTGTGCATACGAGTGAACGCGGAAGAAGAAGAAGAGGATCCCATGTCCCCTCTACACGGCCACACCCAGGTTTGTTTGTAAAGGAAACTGGCTGCCTGAGTCAATATGAATACTGTGTACATGTACACGCTTGAATGTGCGTTGTTTTGAGCTAGTGTGTGGACATGAAGTTTCACTTTCAGTTTCAGTAGCTCAAGGAGGTGTCACTGCATTTGGACAAATCCATATGCACTACACCACATCTGCCAAACAGATGCCTGATCAGCAGCGTAACCCGACGCGCTTAGTCAGGCCTTGAGAAAAAAAAAAGATAAATACTTAAAAAAAGAACTACTACTACTAATAATAATATGTATAAGGCACAAAAACTTGATGAAGTCAACTATAAGTGTACAAAAAAACCCCCAAAAAACATGAAGATGAGTGTGCATGTGAGTGTGTGTGTGTGTGTGTGTGTGTGTGTGTGTGTGTATACGTGCGTGCGTGCTAGCGTTAACACACACACACCCCCAAAAAAATAAGGTCGGTAATTGTGGGGCGCTGAGATTGAGAACCAGAAAACCTCCCTCATCAAAACTCCGCATTCATATAGCTGTGGTGAAAAGAAAAAAACAACAACAACAAAACAAACAAAAAAAAAGACAAAAAAAAAAAAAAAAAAATCAACAATACCAAAGAACCGAAGCAGAACTGGAAGGGATACATACATATATATATACATATATCTATCTATGAAAATGTTTTCCCTCGCTTGTCAGATTACACTACAAGTACGGCCTGCTCACATTCACATCAGCAGGCTTATCATTCTCAAACACACCACAGCATAAAGTTTTATCTGCGGGGCTGAACAAGAGCAAGAGCACTGTGACACAACTTAAAGCAAATACTTAAAGAATTTCCTTCCCTCTTCACATCCCACCATACACATCTTTCTTGAGTTTGGCGATACAACCACCTTTGGCAATTGCTAGGGGTTGATCCTATTTCAAGGCTATTTCTCTGACAGTGGCACTGAAAGCTGGCCACCTTGTGTGCAAAACTCAGGCCTGCGGTGAGGAAAACTTTGTGCACAGCTTATCTAATTAGTAGGCAAGCAGTAGGAAGTGTGTCAGAAACTTTCTGAAAAGATTTTTTTTTTCCTTGCTGGTATGTTTTGCTTCAAGCTGTTCAACAAACAGCAGGATATACCAGGATGTGTGTACGTGTGTGTGTGTGTGTGATAGAGAGAGTGAAAGAGAGTGTGTGTGTAAGCATCTGTTGTGTGCTGTGTGTGTGTGTGTGTGTGTGTGCAGTGTTCTGTATGCAGGTGTGCTCTCTGTGCATGTGCAGGCCTCTGTGTGTGTGTGTGTGTGTGTGTGTGTGTGTGTGTGTGTCTGTGTGTGTATCTGTGTGATGAGTGTGTGTTTATGTGTGTGCATGTGTGTAAGACAGCATGCATCTGTTTATATGCACATTCAGAGAAATGAGCATTCCACTGATATTTCATTCTTTCTGGCTACAGTTCAGAAGATATCAGTAAGATCCAGTGGGAAGATGGTGAACAAAAATGATGCACATACAACACACACACACACACACACACAGAGACACACACATACATATTTCCTCTCTCTCTTTTACTCTCTCTCATACCGCAAACACACATAAATACACACACATTCATACCAACACACACACACACACACACATTCATACCAACACACACACACACTCTCTCTCTCTTTCTCACTTCTCCCACTCTCTCTCTGTCATACCAACACACGCACACACACACACATGCACACACAAACACACACACTCTCTCTCTCTTTCTCATACCGCACTCACTCACTCACACACACATACGCACACACACACACACACACACACACACACACACACACATACACACACACACACACACACACACACTCTCTCTCTCCTTCTCATACCACACACACACACACACACACACACACACACACACACACACACACACACAAATACGAACACACACATGCACATGCACTCATACCAACACACACACATACACACACAGACACACACACACACTCACACACACACAAGCACGCACAAACACAAACAATACCAACCTAACATAACACGGCCATGCCCAGTTTGGAGGTTTTTCAACTGACAAACAACTTCAAAGATTTCCAGTGATGAGGTTTACACAAACAGCCACACCAACACTTCCCCTCCCAATGCCCACAAATGCATCACATGAACCGGCAAAGCTGCCCTCATGACTAATGTGTCCCTTTCCCCTCATCGGTCATACATGTAAAGTCTGCTGGACTTTGCCATAGATCAAAGGTGACATCCAGTGCAGACAGTAGCCTGCACATCGGTCTTCTCTACTCTACAGATGGGGGCATCGACAGCGTGCATGGTTTCATCTGTAACCAGCACGCTAGCTCTCTCACACACACACACACACACACACATAAATGTGTACAGACCTACAGGGACAGGATGACTGTGAGAATGCACACCACAGTATATACATGTATGCACAGACATGAGACACACACACACAGAAATACACTTACAGCGCAAACACACACACACACACACACACACACACACATGAACACACTCACATACACAATGGAGTTCACAAATACATGTAAACACACACACACACACACACACATGTACACACACACACACACACACAAGGAAAATAATAATAAACTGCACAGGAAGGTACACAGAAAAATAGCACAGTTTCTTATTCACGCAGCATAAAAGTCGACACATGACACACACACATATCACCACCATCACCACCACCACCACTACTGCCACACTCAGACATACTGGCATTCATAACTCACACATACACACCCCTCCCTCCCGCCCCCACTCAACCAGCTTATCAGGGCAGACGTGACAGAGGTGAAGGTGTTTTCAGTGGCCGACACCAACCCCAACAACCCCCGCCCCCCCCCCAACCACACCCACACACATACAGAACACCTGGTCATGGTGATCAATTCTATTGCCCCTCCCCCTTTCCTTCCACTGTCCCCCCTTCACACACAGATAGAATACTTGGTAGTGGAAATCAGTTCTACATACATCCCCCCTCTCCCCGCACACACACACACACACACACACCCAAACCCACTCATACACGGACAGGATACCTCGTCAAGACAATCAGTTTTATTCAACCACTTCACCCTAACCCTCCCCTACCCACCCACCAACCCCTCTACCACTACCCACATACAGACAGCTACACATCCATACACACACACACACACACACACACACATACATACATATCCACAACCATAAACACACACACACACACATATCCACACCCATACCCACACACACCCATACATATCCATACCCATACACACCCACACACAAGACACCCACACACCCACACACTCCCCACAGCCTTACACCAACACAGATTCCCCCACCCACACACACACAAACACCCATACACACCCACACACAGACACCCATACATACCCACACTCATACCCATACACCACCCACCACACAGACACCCACACACTCCCACATCCTTACACCAACACATCCTTCCCCAAACCCATCCACACACCAACACCCCCCACACACACACCCACGCCACAACACACCCAACCCAAACACAATACCTGTCAGGGGGGATCAGCTCTATCAGCTCGTCGGGGCAGACGATGGTGAAGGGGAAGTTCTTGGCCTTGGTGGACATGGTGCGGCTGATGGAGGTGCAGACGGAGAGGTCATAGGACACAGAGGAGCCGCCGGAGAACACGTCCACATCGCGCTCATACTGCTCCAGGAAGGGGACACGATTGCGCACCACCAGCACGTACCACTTTCGGGGCGTGATTTTCTGAGAGGGTAATTGTACCTCTATATTCACCTTTCAGGGTAGTTGTACTCCTATTCACTTCAGATATTTACCTTTCGTTCTCCACCCTCCATCTATGCTGCCCCTCCACCCCCCCCCCCCCCCCATTCCCCAGAACTCATCATTCAACTCCATCCTCCTCTCCTCCATTTTAAATCAAAACACACAACTATGAACTATGATAATTTGTACTTTCAACAAAATGTCTACAACCACCAGTATTTGTGATGGGACAGTGAACAAAATTATTTCTCTTCCTCCTTCATAGGAGGAGAATGGTGCAGCGAAGCATAGGGGGGTCTGGAGTAAGTAGAGCAAAGTTCTGGAGCAAACGCTGAGAGAGAGAGAGAGAGAGAGAGAGAGAGAGAGAGAGAGAGAGAGAGAGAGATTAAAGAAAACATTTTTGTGTGTGTGTTAAAGTGTGTAAAAATTAAATGTTTTACTATCAAAGATTCTTTACTTGAATTTTGCCAGGGTCAGCTCTTCTGTTTCTGTTGGCTCTTTCATGTGTCAGCTTTACATTCAAACTTGGTTTATCATCTCTTCCGAATGACTAACAAGCACCCAGACCATCACTTAGGATCTGATGGAGGAAAATCTTGATCCGTATAAGGGATCTGAACTTAGGCAATTTACCACTTCGCCACTGGCATCACACTGTACTGTACTGATGTACTCTCTTCCTGGGGACAGCAGCATGAATTTCAATAAGTACAAAGAAATCTGTCGCAACAAAAACTAATACAATTTGAAACAATAAAATGCAATGTAATACAGTACAATACAACATAATACAATACAATACAACACAATACAATGTAACAACATATAACACAAAAAAATACAGTATCATAACACTTTTTCTTCGTTCGTGGGCTGCAACTCCCACATTCACTCATATACATGTACATGAGTGGGCTTTTACATGTATGACCGTTTTAACCCCGCCATGTAGGCAGCCATACTCCGTTTTTTGGGGGGTGCATGCTGGGTATATTCTTGTTTCCATAACCCACTGAACGCTGACATGGATTACAGGATCTTTAACATCCGTTGATCTTCTGCTTGCATATACACATGAAGGGGGTTCAGGCACTAGCAGGTCTGCACATATGTTGACCTGGGAGATCGGAAAAATCTCCATCTTTTACCCACCAGGCGCAATTACCGATATTCGAACCTGGGACCCTCAGATTGAAACTCCAATGCTTTAACCACTCAGGTACTGTGCCAGTCTATATCATAATACAACTCAATACAAACATAATCTGACCTCAATAATGCCTGAGAACACCCCTCCCTCGACGGAATTGCCCTTCTTCAGGTAGCCTTGTTTGATCACATTCTCCATGGTCGCTCAGCGGTGCTCACGGCCCTGAAGGAGGGTGATGATGACAGCAACCCTTCTGGCGTTAGACTAAAGACAGCACTTTGTTCCGTTCACTTCTCGCCTGGTTCTGCAGGCACCATGTCCATTCCTGCCACGACACATCGATAGATGATGAATTATCGTTATTGCTGTTGTTGTTCATCATGGCCCAGTCAACTGCAATGGGGCCACTTCAGGGCTGAAAACACTTGTCAGTTGGTATATACATATGTGTGCGTGTGTGTGTGTGTGTGTGTGTGTGTTGTGTGTGTGTGTGTGTGTGTGTGTGTGTGTGTGTGTTGACAGAGAAAGAGAGAGAGAGAGAGATGGATATACAGATATATACAGATCTTTGTGTGTGTGTGTGTGTGTGTGTGTGTGTGTGTGTGTGTGTGTGTGTGTTTGTGTGAGTGTGTGTGTGGTTGTATTATGCTATACCATTTTATATTGTATTACCGGTATATCATACAGCATTGTATCTCTCTCTCTGTTTCTTTCTTTTTTTTTTCTTTTTTTTTTTTGAAATATCACCACACATAGAATATAGTATGTAATCAGAATATATATATATTTATATCTACATGAACACACATACATGGGTCAGTCTGTTCATAGTGATACATACAACCCATCTCAGTTAAAATTGTGGTGGCTCACAGTATCATATGCATCTGGCTCCTCACTGCGCACATTTGTGGCCAGGAAGTTGGCGATTAGCCTGGTGATGACAGCACAAGCGACAGTCACTGATACTACAGTGACATTTTTTCTGGCTTGAGTGTGAGTGTGTGTGTGTGTGTGTGTGTGTGTGTGTGTGTTTGTGTGTGAGTGTGTGTGTCTGTCTGTGTGTGTGTGTGTGTGTGTGTGTGTGTGTGTGTGTGTGTGTGTGTGTGTGTGTGTGTGTGTGTGTGTGTGTGTGATCTATAACGTCACTATCAGTTTTGATGGCTGGAGTTTAAAACTGTGTGGCCAGCCACTTAATTGGAGAACTCTGGACTTGTCACTAACAAGTGAGAGTGTGGAGCCTGTGCTTCATATTCTAAATGCCTTTAGATATATGATTGTATACATACATGCATGGGGCAAAACTGCTGATTGATGTACATCTCTCATCAGGACCAATATTTGAAACAATAAGCCAACATTCCGAAACAACCCGGGCCCAGGAAGTAATTTACCACTGCATGGGGGCAAGTGTCCTTAGTTAACACATCAGTGAAAGGCTTTCTCTGTGTGTGTGTGTGTGTGTGTGTGTATGTGTGTGCGTGTGTGTGTGTTTGTGTGTGCATGTGTGTGTGTTTGTGTGCGTGCGTGCGTGTGTGTGTGTGTGTGTGTGTGTGTGTGTGTGTGTGTGTGTGTGTGTGTGTGTGTGTGTGTGTGTGTGTGTGTGTGCGCGCGCGTGTGTGCGTGTGTGTGTGCATGTGTGTGTGTGTGTTTGCGTGTGTGTGTGTGTGTGTGTGTGTGTGTGTGTGTGTGTGTGTGTGTGTGTGTGTATGTGTGTGTGGGGGGGGGTGGAGGGGTGGGGTGGGGGGGTGTCTGTCTGTCTGTCTGTGTGCATGATTCAAGTTTGAAATGGAATCCAACTGTTTGACTTCCCTTTCACCTATTAGAGAGAGACACTTTGACACTCTGACTCTTTACTGTCATTATGTCATTAGCTTAACAACCCATGCGACAGGGGTGGGGTGGGGTGGGGGGGTTACAGGGGGAAGTTACAATGTCGTTTCATCCAATCAATTGAAAAGTAAAACAAAACAAAAACAAAACTGATGCACCTAATATTACAAAGGTTATATTAATAAACAACAGCCAACAACTTACACACACACAAAAATAACAACATCAACATCATCATCAGACTGACCATCCAAATACCAATTCTGTCTGCTTCTATTTTGACCCTCAAAATAATCATTTTGGAAACCATTAATGTTTTCACATGTTTTGTATTAACAGGCATTTTGATCATTTATTTTCTTTTTCAGATTATCTACTGCCTCTGAGAAATATTTTGCAACTGAGAGGATAATATTTTCGTCATTTGATGTTAAGACACTGACTAGGTCTTTCCTCTTTGCTGCAGCTGTTTTAAAGAGTGTACAGTTTTCCCGAACCTCCTCATATCCTTTGCAACTGAACATGAAATGTATCTCATCTTCTTTACCTTCACCACACATTGGACAAGGAGATGTTGTTAATCCACCTGTCTCAAATCATCTTTTATTAGCATTCAGCCTGACTGTTCTCAATCTAAATCTAGCAAGATTGACTCTGTGCCACCTGTTTGTTATGACTGAAATATATCTTTCTGTCTGAAATGCTGCCTTGAAAGAAAAGAACCAGCTATATTTATCATTACTTTGCATTTTTCCATGCCAATTTTGTTTATAGCACGCTATCAATCTATCTTTAAATTCTGAGTGAGAGAGAGAAAAAGAGAGAGAGAAAGAGAGAGAGAGAGAGAGACAGAGAGAGACACAGAGAGAATTAACTCTTTTTCCTTATTCATGGTGCAGATGAGCAAAATCCAGAAATGCAGTTCTTCATGGAAATTTCTGTTAGTTAAACTGACTGGCATAATTCAATAATTTTCCTGTTGTTAGTAATGCCAATGGCCCTCTGTGTGATGCACATAAATAGCATGACCTCAGAAGTTAACATCAATAACGATGTTATTCATACATTTGTCATTTTGTGAGTGTTAGCCATGTGGTTAGAACACTAGACTTTCAGTCTACAGGTCATACGTTTGACCCCAGCAGTGCCTACATGGTGGGTTTAAACTAAGAGTGGACATTTTTCTGATCTCCCGTGCCAACAAATGTGCAATTCTGCCAGCCAGTGCCTGACCCCCCTTCATGAGTACACATATATGCAGAAGATAAAATAAACATAAGTATATTAGAAATCCTGTGAATCATCTCATCTCAAGACTTGTTTATTGTCTATACAGCTACACAGACCTGTACAAAAATTCACTGTTTGACATAAACAAAAATATTATAAAATACACATTAACTGAAGCTGAGTCAGTATCTAAATGAAGACAAAATAACACACACACACACACACACACACACACACACACACAACCACCACACACACACACACACACACACACACACACACACACACACACACACACTCACTCACTCACTCACACTATTCTCCTCCTCCAATCTCTAATCCAAATGTCAGAGTTCTGTGAACTATGGAACCACAGGTATACCCAAAATACTTTTTATGCACCCCAACTACAGCATGAAACATAGGCAAGCTGATGTTGTTCAAGTAATAGAAGGACCTATTCTTCTTCAACTAAGCAAACAACATCAATATTCTGATAATTCTGTTGTAATTGTGAGGTTGAGAAGCAGCTCACTATGGGGTAAAATGGAGATAGAGACAAGTGAATTAGGGACAGGAGGTCAGAGATGGTGTAGGGTAGTAGAATGTTTTTTTTCCAGCAATTCTGAAAATGACAGGGAAAATACCCTTGTGTTAAGAGAGCAGGGTGGGAAAGAGAGAATGTAGGTAAAGCGGGGAGGGAAATGAGCAGTGATGTGGTTGGAGAAAGTCCAGGGCCTCAACCCTCACTGCAAACCTGCCTTCTGGGCTACAATGCGTTGTGACACATGGGAAAATGCACCCTTATATATTTCTCTACTCAATCCTGTTGTTGGATAATGTACTATTTGGGTTATATGTCATGATAGATGTTCTGCAAAGCTTATGTTGATTCTCACAATAAATCAAGGGTGCATCCTACAAGTCTAAGTCCATGGGACTTCTGCAAAGAACTTCTCCAGCAGTGTTTGTTAAGACATGAAATTTATACAAATGTGTCTGATGGACAGAAAACATAGTCTACTACTCATACCGTTGATAATCACTGTGTGTTGTGTGTTCAAACTCCCTATTAGTATTACAGGTGAAATCAAATCATGTTAATTTCTGCTAGCCAAACTGAAATGGGGCCATTTCAGGGCCGTTACAGTGAAGGGTTCAAATCTACATCTCATCAAAACATATCGCAGTTTAAAAAAATAATAATAATAAAACAGAGCACCAGGAACATCACTAATCGTATCCCCTAGTTATCCCTGGTTTGCTTTCTAAATTAAATTTTACCAGCTGTGTTGCACAGCAGATCGAAAATGTAAACAGACACTGCAAAAACAAACTGTTTGTCTCAGTGTGTGCTGTCTCTAACCAGGAAGTTTAACAAAACACGGGATCCATGCTAGTCCACGTTGTCAAAAACTGTCAGGGTTTAGTGTTGACCAGATCACGTCTTCTGCAAGCTCTTGACTTTGGTTACCTACCGTTTCTGAACATGCGATTGGAAACGAGTTGACCTGTTGAATCAATGACTTGCCGTCTCAAAAGCAAACCAGTTCACCTCTAAGTCGGTTGAACACACAGCTGCTCCAGTCCCGAATGCACATACAACACACGACACTCGTATTTCACTATCAACTATTTTTGTGCAGATTATTGTCCTCAAATCCTGGTTCTATTTACTTCCGCATGGAAAGTGCCCTTTCACCACAATAACAGGCACACCATTTTGGAATAATTCCATTCTCGTTTAGAACTTGGGCGTCTGGTCATACGCCTGTGAAGGAAATTGTAGTAAAACGCCAGCTGTTTGCTCAGCCCTTTTAGTCAAAACAAACCCTTCCGAGGCAACAGGAGTCAACCGAAAGATTCTGTGTAGGATATTTCGTCTTCTTTCTTACTGTTCAGTAATATGGCATCGTTGACACTGGAGACCAACTCAGCTGATTTACAAACCAGTATGACAAAGTGCCGAAATTGCAAAACCAGTTATCATGTGTGCAACCCATATTATGATTGAAGCCATGGGAAGTAACTCTTAAAAACACGTATTCTGCAACACATAAATGCAGTTCCCTCTCATCGTGTTGATTGGAGGAGTCTCCCTCGATCTTGTTTTTGGCTCCGAATCACGTATTAATCCATGTAATAACACCGTCTTTTTTTTTCTTGTGTGTGTGTGTGTGTGTGTGTGTGTGTGTGTGTGTGTGTGTGTGTGTTAAGTTTCAATTTCATTTTATTCAATACATTTTAAATGAGCCGGCATTACATGTTATGTGTGATGAGGAACAACGACACAGGGATGAGAAAAAACAAACAAAAACCTTACAAACAGTACCAAAGTGCCATTGAGGATAAAAAACGAACAAAAAAAAAAAACCAAACAAACAAAAAACAAACAAACAACAACAACAACAAAACAAACAAACAAAAACAAACAAACAAAAGCAAACAAAACAAAACAAAACAACAAGAACAAATGAATAAATAAATGAGGACCAACGTAGTTATATTACTGTTTCAGCCTAGGTGAGGAAGACTGTTAAAAAAAATCCCGGCAGTGAACTGAACTGACGTTAACAATGATAATATAATGATAATAATAAACGATGATGATGATGATACTAATAATAACAATTATCATAATAATAATAATAATAATTATCATCATCATCATGCTAATATTATCTGGCCTGTTACACTCGGGTTCTCATCCGATAACCGAAGTTAAGCAACGTCGGGCCCGGTTAGTATCCTTGGATGGGCGACTGCCTGGAAACACCGGGTGCTGTTGGCATTCCATTATATATATATATTTTTTTTTTTTCCAACTTTATTTTTTCTCTCCCGGACTGTTCTTTTCTCTTTCTTTTCCTAGATTATTGCTCTCATTCATTTTCCTTTCCTTTTTTCAAGTCATTCATTTCTACATGCCAAATATACTTGTGTATATCAGTTAGCTGTTGTCATATTTGACTGCGCATTTCTTTCCTGCTTGCTTTTTTCTTTTAAGTTTACGTACGCCGTACGTTGTGGTCATTGTACATTCACACTCAGTTCATCAATCTTTTTATCAATTAATCAATTGATTATTTGTGACGCAGCACGCGAAAACCCGGCTGAAGTCGCAATTTATCTTCTTCTTTTTTATTTATTTTTTTACATTTGCATACCTTCTACAAGTATAAAAATTACTGGTCAAAATTAAAACAACAGAATGGATCTATTTGTCATAGTTTTTTTTTTTTTATCTATGATTTTTTCTAAGTTCGTGTGCCTGAGGTTGGAGAAATCGGCTCATGAAAAAAAAAACCCACTGATATTTGTGTGCCTGTGACTAAAAAAAAAAAAAAAAAATTATCCTGAATATTATGTGGTGCCAAAAGATTCAGTACTGAATAAACTTGAAATTTCCATATGAAAAAGGCACAGGAAAATTCGTATTTTCTCTCTGCACTACTCAAACGAAGACAAGTATGACAAGTGGGGGAGTGACGTCATGCAATGCAGATTATTCAGCCACATGGAAAAGCCCCCATATCTGTCTGCCTGTAACTTTAAAACATGAATTTTCCTGAACATATCGGATATGTGGTGTCAGACGATTCAGAATTAAGTAAACGTTAGATTTCCATGTGACAAAGGCATAGGAAAATTCGTATTCTCTCTGTACTCAAATACAAAAATGGTAAGTGGAGGAGTGACGTCATGCAATACAGCCGATGGCGACAGTGAATGTTCAAATATTTCACGCCCATAATATGGGCCATATTATGCCCATATTATGCTGATGCATGAATCTTTGGAACTTCGGTTTAGATCCAGATCAAACTAACGTTCAGATACAGATACAGAAGTTGGGACTGTAATAACCCTCACGGCTTTTCCACGTCCCTTCTTGAAATATGTATGTTGGGGTTTGCATTTGCATGCTAATTTGTCTAACAATTAATTGTCAAAATCATGTTTCTGAGCTAATGATCTGGGGTCGTTATCCAGAAGATTTTTGAAGTGGGTTATAGTGTCTGCTGATTTTGTTTCATTTGATAGTGCATTCCATCTTTAACAGATCTGATGCTGAAGGATGATTTGCGAACATTTGTCCTACAAAATTGTGTATAAAAATTAGTATTTGCACTTCTGGTTATATCAGATTTGTTAGTTGAGTAAAAAGTGTTAGTGTCAATGTCATCAATTTTGTTTATGATCTTGAAAATTTCTGGCACCATTCTTGTTGCTCTCTTTTGAACCCGTTCAATTGCCTCAGATTGCCTTTTTAATCTGCAACCATGATTTGTATTGCCACATAATCAGCTGATGTAAAATCAATAGACTCAATAATTAGTATCTATGGTCTGGAAGCCCAAATCCACTGAATGTTACAAGTGAAGTGACGATTGTGTCGTTTGTATGCAGCATTACCAATTGCTCCAGCGTTTTGACAAGGATGGAGATCGTGTGTGAAAGTGGTTAAGGGAGTGAGAGTGGGTGCGTGGATGCGTGTGTGTGTGTGTATGTGTGTGCGCGCGCATGTACATGACTGATTCAGGTGTGCGTGTTTGTGTGCTCTGTGCATGCTCGCACGTGTACGTGTGTGTATGTGCCCGTGTGTATAATTATACGTGTGTGCCAACGTGTACGTGTGCTGTTTATGAACGTTTGTGTGCGTATGTTGTGTGTATGAGTGATGGTTAAGTGTGTGTGTGTGTGTGTGTGTGTGTGTGTGTGTGTGCGCTCGCGAGCGCACGAGTTTTCCCTGTGTCAGTGAAAAACATGATGAGTGCACACACACACACACACACACACACACAGGGCCGTCGGCAAATCCGCACGCTCCCGAACACATGAAAATGTTGTACTGTTCGGAGTGGAAATGCGCGTTTGATCCGCCAGTCACAAATTGTCGAATGGACTTGCCCGGAGTGACTGTCGAAAATATTTCACTAGAAATTGCTTTTGGCATTTTTGTTACAAGTTTGTAAAGCCAGAAAGTTGTAACAAACATGGAGGAAGTCTGAAACTTTGACAGATCTGAAATAATGATTTTAAAACAATGAAATAAAGATGGATGTGAGCAGCACACAACTTAGGTTCGAAAAAACACTAGTATCAGATGGTGATAAAAAATATCATTTGTATCAGATTCATATTAGTACTGTTAACTCTCCCCTCCCTTCCCTTTGTCACTTTTGATTTTGTTATTGTTCAGCAGGAATCGCGCATAAACCATGGCTTTGTTTGTTGCGGCAAAAGCAAAAGAAAAGCATGGGGCAGATGGACTGTGTAAGCAAACGACTAATGTTTTACTGATGACGATGGATAACAGACTAAGTCCTTGAGTACATCGTTGAGCAGTTTGTTGCCCTGTTGTTTGATTGTCTGAGCAATCTGCGTGTCGCCAGCACGGTCAGACAGCCTCTCCTCGCTAAAGAAAAAAAAAAAAAACTTTGGAAAATACTCCACCCACATCAGCAGCTCTTGAACGGCACACAAAGAGAGCAGTTTATCTGTATTCTGTATTATCTCAACGTAGCTCCAGTCCCCCTCTTTTTCTTCCTTTCTCTCTTTTTATATATTTTTTCCCTTCTTTCTTGTCAGTCTCCTTCTGTTCATTTCTTCTTCTTGATCCCAAGTTTCGTACTTTATTTGAAATGACATTCCGTGATGGACACTGACAAACAGACGGACTGAGAGGCAGACAGACAAGCTCTGAGACAGACACAGACAGTGATACCAACAAACACACAAACAGACAGACAGACAGAGGGCAGAGACAAAGACTGCTCGACTTAATGCATACACATACCCATGCACTTTGTGCGCGAGCCTTTTATTTCAAGGGCATCAAATATGGAGTTACGGGACGCGAACGGCTGCATTTATTACCTCCCCTCAGACTCATAAAACAACTTAATTCGCTTGTTTCCCTCGGTGCACCATCAATTTTTAAAGTTTAGGGAGTTTTCATTCCTGTACTCTCTCTGTCTCTGTCTCTCTGCCTGTCTCTCTCTCTCTCTCTCTCTCTCTCTCTGTGCCGGTGTGTGTGTGTGTGTGTGTGTGTGTGTGTGTGTGTGTCTGTGTTCTGATGTCAAGATGCTGACATTGCAGATCTCCCGCTCTCGTCTCCTGCCCCCTTCCTCTCCTCCCTCCCTCCCTCCCTTTCTCTTCATTTTCATCATTGTCCACACCTACATACATCCGACTCAGTAGTCGAAAGGAGACTTTATTAATGTGTGTGTGTGTGTGTGTGTGTGTGTGTGTGTGTGTGTGTGTGTGTGTGTGTGTGTGTGAAAATTTAGTTAATTATGATTTTCTATGTTTCTCTCTGCCTTCCTCCAATCCCACCCCTTCCCCGTGTCTCTAGATCTTGTCTCATTACCTTCGCCCTCTGTGTTCTATGAGCTTTAAAAGTTATTTTACTAAATTTACAAATGATAATCGGTTATATGATTATTTGTTCATGCTAATTTACTGAATCTGTGTGTTTGGTTTATCTTTCTATTCGGGTTTTTTTTTTTAATTTTAAATCGTTGTTCCATTTTTCTTTAACCCCGCCACAACCTCTCCCTTTCATCCCTTCATCTTCTGTGCCCTTTTCAGGATCGGATGATAACCGCCACACCAGCATTATTTTACTATATTATGTACTGTTTGTTTATTTGTTTTATTTCATTATTTTCATTACTTACTGTTTATGAATGTTATTTGATACAATTGATAATAATGGTTCATCAGCCGTCATGATAAAATTGAAGTGCAACGTTGTGAGCACAGTATAAGCTTTAAGCTTGTTGATGCTCTTTTGTCATTCACTGCATTGTAATCATGTGTATTGTTGAATAATTAAAGATTATTTAAACCACCAGACCCCCCCCCCCCCCCAGGGCCAATTCTCCCCCCCTCTCCTCACCCCCAATACACGTTCTGTGTCAAGTCACAGGGCCAGCAGGACCCGGGGAGCGAGACCTGCCAGTGATGATGATTATCACCTGCTGGGGGAGTCTTCCACTCGTACTGATCGAGTCGCTGTCAGAGGTCTTCAGCAGTGCCTGTATTCCAATATCAACAAATGGGACACCAGCTGCTTGTCCGCTTCTATCCCCGCCGCCCCACCCCCCAACACGTAATGACGACAGTAAGTAACTGCAGAGTCAACGCCCCCTTTCACTGAGTTGCCAGGTGGAGACCGCCTCCAAATCAATCCCAAGCTCCAAAGAGAGTCCCCGTGAATCTGCTGAAACTGAAGGGTGTCACACGAATTCATCACCAAAGGCATGGAAGTGGATGTAGACCGCCGTTTTGGTATCCGTAATACTTTTTGGTGTCCAGATATCAAAATGGCTACGGATACCTTACAGGGGAACCACAATTGGTCACTGCCACCTTATCTGGATACCAAAATTGTCACATATACTTCATCTGGGTACCAATATTAGTTACGTATAACTTATCTGGGTACCAAAATCGGTTACTGACACCTCATCAGGATGCCACGGCCACCTTATTTGGATACCAGCGTTAGTCACTGATACCTCATCTGGATACCAAAATGGTCACGGAAATGTCATTGGGGTTCCAAATTTGGTCACTGATACCTTAACTGGATACTAAAATTATTACACGTGCCTTATCTGGATACTAAAACTGGTTATGGACACATTACATGGATTCCAAAAGTGGTCACGGATACATTATCTGAATACCAAAATGATTGCGAACGCCTCATCTGAATACCAAAATTGTGACGAATGCCTTGTCTGGATACCAAGAAATGGTCTCGGATACCAAAAATGGCTGTCAGCAGTGGATATGAAATACAATAGTGGTCACAATAATAGCAGAGCATGAAGGGTTAGGGAAAACCAGAAAAAAAGAAAGAAAGAGAGAGAGAGAGAGAGAGAGAGAGAGAGAGCAACAAAACTTTATTATTCTGTGATGGTTGGTGAGGGTGAGGGTGAGGATTAAGATGACAATGTTGCTATGGCGACTCAGGAGTGAGTGTAATTGGAAGAGTTACGCTTACTTTCAGTAATGGTGATCATATTCAGCGTCAACCAGGCCAGAAAGACACAGACTCCCGCAGTATTATTATATGACACTAGAGCAATGTTTAAAGACGCATCCATGAAATGGATGACACTCTACAATTTAATCATGTATGCATGCAACCTCCCATCCACCCACACCCCTCTAACACCCCCCCTCCCCTGGTCCTCACCCCTCCCCCCCCATCCCCGGCCACCCCACATCCCCCACCACTACCACCACCTTCACTCCTATCCCTGTCTCCCTATCTCACATGCACGGTTCTTGCTGTCGCAATTTTTTTCCCCCGCAAAGCCTTGCAGCCATAGGAACGGAAAATATTAAAGTGGTGTGGCGCCAAGGGAAACAATTCGCTTTTATGGCTCTCGTGAGCTGGAGACAGGGAAACAGAAAGAAAAAAAAAAAAGAGTTGCAACTCACGTCTCGGCTCCCCGACTTTGTTGCAGGAGAGAAAGAAGAAGAAGAAAAAAAAAAGAGGGATGGGGTTTGGAGGGTGAAGCAGTGGTGAGTGTGTTTCTGTGTAGAGGAGGGGTGGGGGTGGGGGGGGGGGAGCTCTGTGTGTGTGATTTGTTCTTCAGCTTAACGCCTCTTCATTAAAAATGATAACAGACAATGTGTGTGTGTGTGTGTGTGTGTGATTTTTTCTTCAATTAAAGGTCTCTTCAGTAAAAGGGATACCAGCCTGTGTGTGTGTGTGTGCGTGTGCGCGCGTGCATGAGTGTGTGCGTATGTATTTGTGCCCGTTTGAATGCACGTGTGAGTGGGGCATTTGTTCAAGTGTTTTATTTTTTGTTTTTATTTTTTCATTTTATTTTCAATGTTGTTGATATTAATCTATAAAGTGCATTAAACCAACAGCTTCAACAACAACATCAACAACACCAATATGGGGGGAAGGGGAGGGGGAGAGAAAGAATGGAGGAAAAAGAAGCAAACTTACTTCTCCCTCCTGTGAAGATAAACGCGAAGCCATTTTTGTTTTGGTATCATTATTTGTATATGGGATATTTTGTATTGATTGGTAGATTGAATGACTGACTAAAGTTATGTTTTTCATTTCTTGTTTGTTTTCTATGGATTGAATGACTAAATGATTGATTAATTAATTCATTCATTCATCCACTTATCATTATTCAATAACAGTGAATTGTTACTGGTAACCATGCCTCCCCCCCCCTACCTCCCTGAAAAAAGAAAACAATAAATAAATAGATAGATAAAAAGTTTAAAGGATAAAAACACTCAAAATAAAAAAAAAAAAAACAAGAAAAAAACAGCAGCAGCAACACGACTGACAGCAACATTTTCCTGTGAACGTAAAGTTCAATTGTCGTATTTACTCTTAAGGACCATTAATTTTATGTGAGTGTCCATTGGAATAATCCTAATGGCGTCTGAAATATGATCGTAACGTTTGCCAAGTATTTTACCAGTATACATTGTGTATGTGTACACGTGTGTTGTATTATTCACTCGACTGGTGTGTCTGCTCGATCAGCTACAAGGATCAAAGAACTCTCTTCACCCTCCCACATTAAGTATGGTAATAATGAAGACTCCTTCTCCGCTTTTTACAAAAGAAAAAACAACAACAACAAAACAACAACAACATGGATGCGTTTGGTGCCTCACAGTCTCTCGGTGGTCTTACAACAAAGAAGGGCGGCCTGCGTGCGATACTCTCCTGTCATTCACACCCAGGTGTCAGGTTCCTGATAGTTGTGCAGGCGAGCGATCTCGTGTCCCTGCGTCATTGGTGATGCCTTTGTTCTTGCCGCCGAGGGATGACAGCCGCGTTTTTGTCATTAGTAGTCTTTTCCGTGCGCTTTCAACCCTTTCTGTTACGGGGCGAACGGTGTCTGGTGGTGTATTCTGATACACTGTGCTTGGGGATTAGTTTATGTAGATGTGTGGGGGCGTGGGGAATGGTGGGTGGGGGTGGGGTTGGGGTCGAGGGATTAGTTTATGTAGATGTGTGGGGGCGTGGGGAATGGTGGGTGGGTGTGGGGTTGGGGTTGGGGTCGAGGTATGGTTGGGGGAATGGTGAGGCTTGTAGTGGTGGTGGTGGTGGTGGTGGTGTATGTGTGTGTGTGGAATGAGTGTGTGTGTGTGTGTGTGTGTGTGTGTCTGTGTCTGTGTATGTGTGTCTGTGCAGACACATGACTGAGAGACAAATGAATATACAGACAGACAGACAGACAGATAAAGAGAGAGAGAGAGAGAGAGAGAGAGAGAGAGAGAGAGAGGATGGGTTAATGAATCAGATTTGGGAAGCAGCACTAAGTTTTGCTTATCGTTAAGAATGTCCCTAACTCCATGGCAAGTTCCATATACATTCTAATCTCCAAGCAAACTTAGCATTATGAAGATCGCCCAGTGCAATTCGGCCCAGGGCCCTAGTCCACTTTCACTAGGAATATGACCATCAAACAGCAGGAAACAATCACAAAATATCATAACGAACCTGTCTATCTATCTATCTATCTATCTGTCTGTCTGTCTGTCTGTCTCTCAGATACACTCACACATGCAGACACACACACACATGAATGCACACACACATACACCGCCATCACAAGCTTCCTCCCCATTTCTCTAATTACCACCCCCCCCCCCACACACACACACATCCCCACGCACATACGTAACTAATCCACAAGAACAGTTTATCAGAGTACATCACCAGACATCTATCTACAGAGACAGAAAAAGAGAGACTGAGAACTTGCTTGGTGTCAGACAATTCACCCCCCCCCCCCCCCCCACCCCCACCCCCCCCACACACACATACACACACCTTCCACCACACGTCTCTCTGTTGTTAACCCCCTCACCCACCCACCCACCCCCCTTCCCCCCCTCTCGTCCCTCATAAAATAAAGAAAGGAACGGAAAAAAGTCAATGCATTCGGTGCCTCACGGTCTGTCGGTGGTCTTACAACAAAAGGAGGGCGGCCTGCGTGCGATACTCTCCTGTCATTCACACCCAGGTGTCAGGTTCCTGATAGTTGTGCAGGCGAGCGATCTCGTGTCCCTGCGTCATTGGTGATGCCTTTGTTCTTGCCGCCGAGGGATGACAGCTTGTGTTTTTGTCATTAGTAGTAGTCCTTTGGATGCGTGGTGTGTGTGTGTGTGTGTGTGTGTGTGTGTGTGTGTGTGTGTGAATGTGTGTTTGCGCGCGCGCGTGCGTGTTTGTGTTTGCGTGTGTGTTTTATATGTGACAGTTTTATGTGTGCTGGGGGGGTCGAGGAGAGGGTGGAGGAGGAGGGCGGGGGGCACTTAACACGCTTTTTCCGATCACATCATAAAAGACAGCAGACATCTGACAGTCCATTACAAAATGACAATATATGTGGTCGCGTGTTCGTTCATGCATATTATTCTCACTCTCTCTGTCTGTCTGGCACCCTCCCATCTGTCTGGTGCATCTGTCATTTTCTTGCTGTCAGCTAATGGTATTTATAACATGTTACATACACTGCTAAATAAACTCCATGAAATATTCTACGAATTAGTCACGTGTTCTAAGAATCAATCATGTGCCTCTCTCTCTCTCTCACTCCGTCTCTCAGTCTGTCTCTGTCTGTCTGTCTGTCTGTCTCTGTCTCTCTCTGTCTCTGTCTCTCTCTGTCAGCGCCTTAAACTGTTTGCAAGTCTGTCTCTGTCTGTCTGTCTGTCTGTCTGTCTGTCTCTCTCTCTCTGTATATATGTGTGTGTGTGTGTGTGTGTGTGTGTGTGTGTGTGTGTGTAGATAGATAGATTGATAGATAGCTATGAGTGTGTGTGTGTGTGTGTGTGTAGGTATATATGTATTTCGATAGACAGACAGATAGATAGATAGATAGATAGATAGATAGATAGATATCTGTCTGTGTGCGCGTGTGTGTGTGTGTGTGTGTGTGTGTGTGTGTGTGTGTGTGTGGCTTTGAAGTTGTAATTTGTTGTTGGATTGTTGTATGTGAACGTAGTCTTTTACATGCTTTTCGTTTGAAGTTGGCAGCATTGCAGAGAATGACTTGTCACAATCGAAGGTTTAGGGGTTTACAGAACCTTTTGTAAAGTGCATTTAGAAACAGTATGTGTGTGTTCATGTTTGTGTGTGTGTGTGTGTGTGTGTGTGTGTGTGTGTGTGTGTGTGTGTGTGTGTGTGTGTGTGTGTGTGTTTATGCGTTTGCGTGCGTGAATGTCCGCATGCTTGTGAACGCTCGCATATGCATACTCACTGATATTTTGTTCTTTTCTCTTTCTCATCTCTTGGCCTCCCATCGGTCTGACTCGTCTGCGTGCCCCTTCCTCCACCCGTAATCCGTATTCCCCATCTAACTTTTCACACACACATAAAAGAAAACCCCGAAGAAAACAAAGTAACACACACACACACACACACACACACACACACACACACACACACACACACACACACACACATACACACACACACAGTGTCTGCCATGATCCTTGCACTGCACGTCAGCATCAAATGAACGTGGTGCCTCCCACTTCCGTTTCCTTTTCCGTTTGTTTGCAGCAAATGGGGAACGGGAGGAGGAGGAGGGATTGATGGGGGTCTGGAGGGTGGGGGTGGGGGTTGGGGGTGGGGGTGAGGATGGTAGAACGCAGCAGAGAGAAGTGCAGTGAAAGGAAAAAAAAAAAAAAAAAAAAGAGATCCAGCCATTGGCTAAATCAGTCTCGGAAATGAGCCAATCAGTTCTCGACGAGGACAGTCAATCAGGATGGAGCCATGATGGTAGGATAAAAGATGCAGTCAAGCCACAGACATTTTTTTTTTTTTTTTAATTTTTTTTAGAATTTATTTCCCCGGTCCATTCGTTATTGAACTGTGTGGAAGTAGTAGTAGTAGTAGTAGCAGCAGCAGCAGCAGCAGCAGTAGTAGTAGAAACAGCAACAACAGCAACAGCCACTACAACAACAACTATAATGATAGTAATAATAACAATGATGATGATAACAATGTTAATGATAATAATAGTTATGTTGTTGTTGTTGTTGTTGTTGTCCATTTCATCATTTGGAGAGGAGAGGTGCTTATATTCAAGTTGACATTCGAACAGTTGCAAGAGGACAATCCTATTGGTTATATTAAGGTTTAACATCGATATCAGTCTCCGGTGATGTGGTCGATGCGATTAACAGGGCCATCCGAAGGACGGTAGATGGGAGGAGACCTATATAGCCCACCTGAACGATAATGATCACGTTAAGAGGGGAGGTGAAAATGCCGCAACATACACTTGACCACTAAAAACCCAGATGAATGTAAGTAATTGTATGAGCACTAAGGACCACAAATGAATTGTCCATTTATAGCTAAACAGACGGAGAAAATGTGTGTGTGTGTGTGTGTGTGTGTGTGTGTGTGTGTGTCCCACTCCTTTTTCTTTCCTCTCCAGCCAATGAAATATATATATATATATATATATATATATATATATATATATATATATATATATATAGAGAGAGAGAGAGAGAGAGAGAGAGAGAGGGAATGAACATATAGTGCTCCGTGGACTAACATGCAGCTGAGGGCTAAAAAAGAAAAAAAAAGAAGTCATTTTCATTTTCTCTCTCTCTCTCTCTCTCTCTCTAAAAAAAAAAAAAAAAAAAAAAAAAAAAAAAAAAAAGAAGCAAAAAGAAAAAGGTGGCAAGGTACAGTTTTATCATCATCATTATCACTGACCTTCTTCGCTAACTAAACAACCCATATCGCAGTCTTTTGGATGACAGATGTGTTTGTCTTGTATTTAAAAAAAAAAAAAATGCATATGTGTGTAGGTGTGTGCACATGCTCGAGTATTTATTACTTCTTTTTTTTTTTTTTTGTCCCTTGGCATCCTTTCGTCATTATACACACTTTTTCCTCCACACCCACACACGCAGTCACGGTCTTCCTTTTCACTGTAATGAAAAGAAAAGAGTTAAAAAAAAAGAAAAAAAAAAAGAGTAAAAATAAAACGTCAGCCATGATTTCCACGTCAACATCAAATCAAACAACATGTTACACCCCCCCCCACCCCCCCCCCCGCCCCCCGACATCCCGGCGCTCGCGTGCAGCACATGGGTAGGTAGGGGATCGAGGGAGGGAGGGAGAGAAGGAAGGAGGGAGGGAGGGAGGGAGGGAGGCACGGAAGGTGGGGGTGGGGAGGGGAGGAGGGGGAGCAGAGGAGATCCGCGCTACCGAGAGAGGTAAGCTGCAGTAAACCCAAAATAGAGAAGAGTTGGATCCAGCCATTGGCTAAATCAATCTCAGAAATGAACCAATCAGTTCCTGGCGCCGGCAGCCAGTGGCGATGGAGTCAGAGCGGCGGGCGGGATGAAACACTGATGCAGTGCCAGCCACATGATTTCCCCCCCTTCCCCCGCTCCCCCCCCCCCCCCCGTTCTGTTCATTATTGAAGGTTAATACTATCATAATTATGGTATCATCATCATCGTCCACATCATCATCATCGTCGTCGTCGTCATCATCATCATCATTATTCTTGTAATTATCATAAGCACTTGTTTGTATATCCCCCCCCCCTTTTTTTTTGTATTGAAGTTCATGTTCAGATGACATCTAAAAGAATAGAATGCACCTTCGTAATCACCATCGTCATCACCATCATCCAAACAACAAAAATTAGAAATAATCACACCAAAGAAAAAAAAAGAAAGTTAGAAAGAAAGAAAGAAAGAAAATGAAACAAAAGGAAAATAAGTAAGCAAAGAAACCAATTGAAAAGAAATGAAAAGAAAAGAAAAAGAAGGAAATAATAAAGAAAGAAAGAAAGAAAGAAAACCAGACAATAAATGAAAAAAAAAAAGAAGAAGAAGAGGAACTTAGAAAAGAAAGAACACGAAATAAACAGAACGAAAGCAGGAGAAAACGAACAACAACAAAAAAAAAAAAAAAAAAAAAAAAAAAAGAAGAAAAAAAGAAGAAGGAAAAGACAGAAAGAAACGAGATCGAGAAGAGAAACAATCACGAAGCATTAGATGTTCTTTGTGGGTGCCACATACATAGTTTTCTTCTATTGAATTAGAAAGAAAGCCTGACTGTTAAATTCGTAGAAATTCGGAATAATTGTGCCTGAAGTATTCACAATAATTGAGTCTGAAGTTTTGAACTTTGCTACTCTCAGAACTGATTTGAACAGATAATCAGCACTGACGCCAGGAATGGGAACGGGGGAACTACTGTCAGTGGAACTTTCCAAGACATACAAGACACATTGAAAGATGGCGTATGGAATTTGTTAAAAATTTTAATGAAAGATAAACTTTCCGGAAGTGGAGTTGGTCGTGCACGCGCATAGTGTGTGTGTGTGTGTGTGTGTGTGTGTGTGTGTGTGTGTGTGTGTGTGTGTGTGTGTGTGTGTGTGTGTGTGTGTGTGTGTGTGTGTGTGTGTGTGTGTGTGGTTTATATGTATGCATTCGTGTGTCTGAAACCAAATAAGGCTCGATACCTGCTTTTCCTTCCTTCAGAAACATTAGTTAGAATATGTTAACTCTCATTTCAGTATACTACAAAACCCTCAAAACCCACTTACAATGCAGTGGAGGAATCAAAATGCAATCGTCTTGTATGCGGAAAATCGTGGATATGAAAAGAAGACACCATACGGTTTGCTTCTACTTCTTCTGCGTTCGTGGGCTGCAACTCCCACGTTCACTCGTATGCACACGAGTGGGTTTTTACGTGTATGACCGTTTTTACCCCGCCATGTAGGCAGCCATACTCCGTTTTCGGGGGTGTGCATGCTGGGTATGTTCTTGTTTCCATAACCCACCGAACGCTGACATGGATTACAGGATCTTTAACGTGCGTATTTGATCTTCTGCTTGCATATACACACGAAGGGGGTTCAGGCACTAGCAGGTCTGCACATATGTTGACCTGGGAGATCGTAAAAATTTCCACCCTTTACCCACCAGGCACCGTCACCGTGATTCGAACCCCGGACCCTCAGATTGACAGTCCAACGCTTTAACCACTCGGCTATTGCGCCCGTCACAGTTTGCTTCAATATCAGCTGCAAGATCAGAGACCAACAAAAGAATCGGGGGAAAACGTCCAATACACTCCAGACACCTCCACGATTCAGTCATATCAACAACTTTCAGAAGACATTGTCGGAAATGGCAAGAAAGTAGAACTGGTACAGCAGTCGATGAAGCCATCCAGAAAAAAAGAAAAGAAAAAAAAGAATCATCAAAGAAGAAGATATCGTCAAAGATAAGTCAACAGAGAGATCAACAGTCACGGAAGATCAGTCAGGTTGATAAAACACTGTGAAGCAAAATGGGAAGAAAATAAACCAAAGAAGAGAGTGCTGTATACAAATCGGAATGATGAAATCGTCAGATCTCTGCATTCAGCTCTTTCAAGTCTGGCCTTGAAATCTTATTCTTTCCAAACAGCCTCCCTCTGTTGTTGTTGTTGTTGTTGTTTTCCGTCCATAGTTTCCCCATCCTTCTTCTTCTGCTTTCGTGGGCTGCAACTCCCACGTACACTCGCATGTACACGAGTGGGCTTTTACGTGCATGACCGATTTTACCCCACCATGTAGGCAGCCATGCTCCGTTTTCGGGGGTGTGCATGCTGGGTATGTTTTTGTTTCCATAACCCTCCGAACGCTGACATGGATTACAGGATCTTTAACGTGCGTATTTGATCTTCTGCATGCGTTTACACACGAAGGGGGTTCAGGCACTAGCAGGTCTGCACATATGTTGACCTGGGAGATCGTAAAAATCTCCACCCTTTACCCACCAGGCGCCGTCACCGTGATTCGAACCCGGGACCCTCAGATTGACAGTCCAACGCTTTAACCACTCGGCTGTTGCGCCCGTCACAGTTTGCTTCAATATCAGCTGCAAGATCAAAGACCAACAAAAGAATCGGGGGAAAACGCCCAATACACTCCAGACACCTCCACGATTCAGTCATATCAACAACTTTCAGAAGACATTGTCGGAAATGGCAAGAAAGTAGAACTGGTACAGCAGTCGATGAAGCCACCCAGGAAAAAAAAAAGAAAGAAAAAAGAATCATCAAAGAAGAAGATATCGTCAAAGATAAGTCAACAGAGAGATCAGTAGTCACGGAAGATCAGTCAGGTTGATAAAACACTATGAAGCAAAATAGAAAGAAAATAAACCAAAGAAGAGAGTGCTGTATACAAATCGGAATGATGAAATCGTCAGATCTCTGCATTCAGCTCTTTCAAGTCTGGCCTTAAAATCTTATTCTTTCCAAAACAGCCTCCCTCTGTTGTTGTTGTTGTTGTTGTTTTCCGTCCATAGTTTCCCCATCCTTCTTCTTCTGCTTTCGTGGGCTGCAACTCCCACGTACACTCGCATGTACACGAGTGGGCTTTTACGTGCATGACCGATTTTACCCCACCATGTAGGCAGCCATGCTCCGTTTTCGGGGGTGTGCATGCTGGGTATGTTTTTGTTTCCATAACCCTCCGAACGCTGACATGGATTACAGGATCTTTAACGTGCGTATTTGATCTTCTGCATGCGTTTACACACGAAGGGGGTTCAGGCACTAGCAGGTCTGCACATATGTTGACCTGGGAGATCGTAAAAATCTCCACCCTTTACCCACCAGGCGCCGTCACCGTGATTCGAACCCGGGACCCTCAGACTGACAGCCCAACGCTTTAACCACTCGGCTATTGCGCCCGTCACAGTTTGCTTCAATATCAGCTGCAAGATCAGAGACCAACAAAAGAATCGGGGGAAAACGTCCAATACACTCCAGACACCTCCACGATTCAGTCATATCAACAACTTTCAGAAGACATTGTCGGAAATGGCAAGAAAGTAGAACTGGTACAGCAGTCGATGAAGCCACCCAGGAAAAAAAAAAGAAAAAAAAATCATCAAAGAAGATATCGTCAAAGATAAGTCAACAGAGAGATCAGTAGTCACGGAAGATCAGTCAGGTTGATAAAACACTATGAAGCAAAATAGAAAGAAAATAAACCAAAGAAGAGAGTGCTGTATACAAATCGGAATGATGAAATCGTCAGATCTCTGTTTTTAAGCTCTTTCAAGTCTGGCCTTAAAATCTTATTCTTTCCAAAACAGCCTCCCTCTTGTTGTTGTTGTTGTTGTTGTTGTTGTTGTTTTCCGTCCATAGTTTCCCCATCCTTCTATCTGCGTGCATTTAAACGTTTTGGTTTTCATCCCCTTGAAACAGAGTTATGCGTGCGTGTGATATTTGAAGCACTTTGTGTTCGCACATGATTTGGCAGTTCGTTTTAGATCATTCTTCTTCTTCTTCTTCTTCTTCTTTATTCGAAGCTTCCAAACTAGCAATGGGAAGAGAAGCAATGAATCAAGACGTCCAGTGGTCGGATACATTCTGTTATCTCTCTCCCTCTTCCTTCCTCAGTCCCCCCTCCCTCCCCCTCCCTTCCACCTCAACCGCCCCCTTTTCAGTTGAATAGTTGTTCCCCTGCCCTTGAAATGAAATGAAATGAAATTATGGTGCTTAGAGCCTCGCCGACCACTAAGGCCATCTCAAGGCTATCGCCACGTTACTACCTACTACAAGGGTAAAAAATAAACAATAAAAATGAGTCACCACTTTAAGCATTCCACTCAAAGTTAAAAAAAAACCTTCCATAGTTTAAAACCTTCAAATCTGATTAAAAATGTTCACTTCTTTCAAGAAGTCCATCAGCGCCCACGAAGGGACATCACGAAACAAGGTCTTCAAAGAAACCGCCGTGTAATGTCTGTGTCTAACGTCATAGACATTACACGGCGGCGTTGATTCTCTAAGTAATGATAATAATCATGATGAAAGAAATAATAATAATTATTATTATTATGATAAGAGCAACAACAACAACGATGATGATAATAATGATAATACTGTTATTTATTTTCAGTCTGATAATTATCATCATCTTAGATGAGCAGACTATAAGTAAATAAACGAACGATACAGTGGCTGGCATCCAAACGTATGCCTCCGTTTTCAACATCATAAAAAGGAATGGAGAGACTGCTCCAGCCGCGAATCTAACATGAAAGGAAGAGCAAAAAGCCATTACTTATCAAACAAATAGTGGCACTATCACCACGTCGACAGGACGCACTCTTTTTTTTTATTTTCTTGTTTATTTTCATTTTTTTATGAGCAGACTTTCTGGGCCTTTCCCAAAAGAGTGGACTGAAGAAATATGCTTGCTATTCTTTTTATATCTGAAGGAGGTGGTATGAGATGTTGGCGAATACAATGTGTGTGTGTGTGTGTGTGTGTGTGTGTGTGTGTGTGTGTGTGTGTGTGTGTGTGTTCTTGGCTGTCGTTATTTGCTGGTTCGCATTCTGTAGTTTTCTTGTTGTTGTTGCTGCTGTTGTTGTTGAACATTTTGGTGCTTGTAATAGGTGCTGGAATCCTTTCTTCTTCTTCTTCTCGGCTGCTGCTGTTGCTGCTTCTGCAAGTTCTCTTTCTTGTTCTTGTCCAGAGAGCCAGGCTGCTGCCAGAGTCAATCAGGTGGATCGAATCAAACCAGTCTAGGTGAGGGGTCCGCGCCTTGCTCTGTTTCCCCCCAGACAGCGGCCATTAGGCCACTTTAGCGGCTCAGTCACTCGCCATTTGCCCTCAACTTCAGGCCGTCAGCAGCCGGTGTCGGGTTGAAATAATGGTACCCACTTGTGTGTGGATATATATATATATATATATATATATATATATATATATATATATATATATATATATATATATATATATATAATTTTTCTTTTTTGACTGGATGTGGTGGGGGTGGCGTTGAATTTTGGAAAGTGAGTCAGACTTTTGTCTGTCTGGCTTCATCCTACCCCCCCCCCCCTCCTCTCAGCCCCCCTTTTCTTTCTTGGTTTTGTTTTCTTTTTTCTTTTGTTTTTTTTTCGTTCATTTTATTTTCCTTTACTTTTTGTTTTTGTTGGTGTTTTGTTGTTCTGTATACACGGCTAACACGTAATCTTTAACTATTTTCAAGTTCAGGATGGTCTTCCTTTAGCAGTATATTCAGTCTGTAAAAAGCTTGTTTTTCAGTTCTTTTTGTTTTGTCTTCATCCCCCCCCTACACCTCCCCCGTATACCTATGTTATATATACCACTACATATGTAAAGAAACATATTTTATCTGAACTACTGACGATTCGAAACAGAATCAGGCAAATCCTTGGGCCCTATGAAGACCTGTTGACCTTGGTCAAGAGACGCAAGCTCAAATGGTATGGCCATGTCATGAGATCATCAGGGCTTTCCAAGACATTCCTGCAGGGCACAGTGCAAGGAGGGAGAAGGAGAGGCAGACAGAGGAAGAGATGGGAGGACAACATCCCAGAATGGACGGGCTTGAGGTTGAGCGATACAATCAGGAGGTCAGAAAACCGAAAGGATTGGAGGATGCTGGTTGCCAGATCACCTGTGGCGTCCCAACGGTCCACAAGACTACGGGATAGGTGAAGGTGAAGGTGATAATTATTATTTGTTTAAAGAAAACCCTATCGTGTTATCGGGTAAACCATTAGCGCGCCTTTGCAAGAGCGCCGGCGATTCGTGGATCTGGACACAGCGCTTGACTGTGTGCATGAGGATGGACTCGACCCGTGAGAGACTAAAACTGAGGATGGGGGTGGAGGTGGAGTATGGGGGGCGGGGAGGGGATGAGAGGTGTGTGTGGGAGGAGGGGGGCTGAAAAGCTTCATCTTTCTTTTGCCAGCAGCTCCGCTTCCACATGCACGGGGTCAGTTTTCTTTGTCAATGAGTAGTGGCTGTTTTTTTACAACGCCAACAGCTAATGTTTGTGCTGAACCACTTTGAGGATCTCTTCATTGTGAAATCCAGTTTAACGCTCAGTAGTTTTCTCAGCATCATGTGTGGCGTGAGGAGGAGGAAGAGGAGGAGGAGGAGAAGAAAAAGAAGACGAAGAAGATTGATTGATTAATTGAATCTTTAATGGGTCAAGAATTAGGCTCAGTAAAGGTCCTTTTTTCAGTTCTGCCCATTTAACGAGACAAAACATAAAAATAAAGAAATAAAATGAAATGAAATAAAAACAATAAGAACGACGAATAAGAATAGTAACTGGAATAGTCTATTAAAAGTAACACAGCAATGAAAAGAACAATTTAGTACATTATCACGTTGATACACAGACACACACACACACACACACACACACACACACACACACACACATCATAAAACAAGCAAATAAAGACATACGTACACATTCACGCCCACGCACTCAAACACGCACTTACTGTTCATTTGCTAGCACGATTACACATACATTTAATATTCAATTTTTCATTCATCATGGCGTGGCAGCTGGTGGACTGAGTACAAGCAAGCATTTGCAAAAGACCGCGAGTACGTTAATCAAAAGTATCGAATAGAAATATTTTTATGTTAGACTTAAAGAGAGATATGGCTGGAATTTGACGCCATGTCTGGAAGCATGTTCCATTGTATGCTTCCATTAAATGAGAGACTCATCTTAAATAAATCAATTTTAGGCTTTGGGACAATAGCTCTGTCTGATTTTCGTTGGAACTGGAAACAAAATAATGAATTTGAATATTGTGGGCATGTGTTATGAGCAATCTTATGCATAAGAATCAATGTGTTATATCTAATAAGCAGATGAACAGGTAACATTTTACGTCCTTTGTACATATTGTGCACAGATCCGCCTGTGGTATTTACATGGCTAATCATCTTAATGGCACGTTTTTGTAAAGAGCAAAGTGGCATTAATGTAGAAGGAGGACATTTACCCCAAATAATCGAGCAATAGCTGAGACAAGACTGGATATAGGCAAAGTAAAACACACGTCTGGAATGATTATCAAGAAAGTGTTTTATGTGTGACAATTGGAATACACTAGATAATACTTGTTTTATAAGGCAGTGAATATGTTCCTGCCACGAAAGATTTTGATCAATAGTAAAGCCTAAACTTAGAAACTTGTTTAATGATATTGTCTTTATATTTTATGTTAAGTTGTGTTTCTTTCATGTTCTGTCTTTTCTGACGAGGACAAATTAACATACATTCTGTCTTTTCAGAAGAAGATGAAGACGGACAGACAGACTTCAGACAGGCAGACATGCAGAGAGACAGACAGACATACAGACAGACAGACATACAGACAGACAGAGACAGATAACGATAGTATACGCGCGCACGCATGCACACTTTTTCCGTCCCCAATACAACCAAGACTTTTCGCCGGGTAGGAGTACAATCAAGATGGGTCATTTTGCCTCCCCTTACACCGGCCAAGGGCACCTACTCTTAATGTGGCAGGGCGAGTGGTTGGCTAATTATGCCCCCCTGACTGTTGCCGCCACTGAGGGTCGGAAGTGGAGGATGCCTGCAGTGTTTAGCTGAACATAATGACTTGGGGGGTTCTCAGCCCACCGCGCGCCACCATCTTGCTCTCCCACATGGGGGTCCATCAGTGAGACAGACACAGACAGGCAGGCAGGCAGGCAGGCAGGCAGGCACACACACACACACACACACACACACGCACACACACACACACATACAGACACACACACACACACACACACACACACACACCTACACACACGCACATGCACACGCGCCCATGCAGACAGACAGACAGAAACACACACACGCACACACACACACACACACACATGCACACGCGCACATGCAGACTGACAGACAGAAAGACACACACACACACACACACACACACACACACACACACACACACACACACACACACACACACACTGTTTATCTCTGTATCTTTCTCTCCCTCACCCTATAGCTCTCGACAAAAGAGCAACGAAAATGAGTCTCGGAGCTTTACATACGAAGCAGCAAAGAAACAGATTATTTTTAAATTTCGCACACAACTTCAAGCACTGCCTGCGCGCTTCCCATTACCTTGCACACGGGTAGATAACAAGCACAGATGAACAAATACAGAAACTTCCTTCAGAGGCTACCCACGTCTGGCGTTTAGAACAAGGCATGGGCTGTTCAACTGAGGACTTACAGTGCTGGTGCCAGCGCCTGTCTTTTCGGGCGTTGAATCAATGCTAAAAAGGTTTAACAGGGGCTTCATTGTCTTCTTCAAACAATGATAACAACAACCAGCAAATATAACGAAAACACAAGCGCCTTGATCCATCAACATCGTAGTCGTTGTCGTGGTCGTGGTCATCATCATCATTATCATCATCGTCGTCGTCGTCATCATCATCATCATTTCCACTGACCATCATCATCACCATTTTTATCCAAATTTCCTCGACTAAAATTGGGTTGGAGCCCTTCCAGATTTTTAACAATAATAATAATAATAATGGTATTTATATAGCGCTGAATCTTGTGCAGAGACAAATCAAAGGGCTTTCGCACCAGTCATTCACACGCATGCATAACTTTAAAACTGGAGAAACTGAAGACAAGGAAGAGGCAGGGAAGGGAGGCTATTTTGGGAAGATGTGGGTTTTAAGGCCAGACTTGAAAGAGCTGAGTGTGGAGACTTGACGAAGCGAAAGAGGAAGTTCATTCCAGTTGCAAGGTCCAGAGACAGAGAAAGAACGGCGGCCAACAGTCGAGAGCTTGAATCTGGGTATGCGTAAACAGAGTGGATCCGAAGCTGATCGTAGTGAGCGAGATGGGGTGTAGAGGTGAAGGCAGCCACAGAGATAGGAAGGGGCTGATTTGTGAATGCATTTATAACATAGAGTGCTGATCTTGTACTTTATTCTGTGTGAGACAGGGAGCCAGTGGAGATGTTGCAAAAGAGGAGTGATGTGCTCAGATCTTTTCTTTCTTTTTTCCGTAAACAAGTTGGGGCAGGGCACCTCTCAGATGTCATCAATTAGATTTGGGTAGGGCCACTCGCAGATTTCATCTGTGAAGTTTTGGCCGTGAGGCCCTGGCAGTTTTCATCCATTAGACTTTGATTTAGATAGGGGCCCTTTCATTATATCATCCGTTAAACTTGGATAGGGGTCCTCAAAGATTCCATCCATTAAGTTTGGGTGTGATCCCTCGCATATTTCAGTCCTAAAGTTTGTTCAGGGGCCCTCAGATCTACAACTATATCGTATATCGTCAGAAAAGTACAGCGGAAAAAAAGAGAAAAAAAGAAAAACAAAAGAAAGAAAAAAAAAGAAAAGAAAAAAAAGTATAACTTGCATCTTGATTCAGTAGAGACTACCAGCACCTGAACTCGTCAAGAGAGGGAAAGAGGGTCTAGCAGCATGTTTTGGAAAACAAATTTTCGCAGAGAGCCGCAGCTCACCAAAGAAGCTGAGCCATGTGACAGCAGAGTCTTCAGACAAACGTTTCAAGCAGGAGGCACCGTGGAAAAAATCGGCGTTGAGTTACGTTCATCAATGATTGGGGTTCAATGTCCCGGTACACCACGGTGTTGTTGCCAATGGGAAAGGTGTGTGTGTGTGTGTGTGTGTGTGTGTGTGTGTGTGTGTGTGTGCACGCGCGCGCGCGCGCGCCCAACTCATCATAAGATTTTCTGGTTGTACTGTACAATGAATTGTATTTGTACTGTGATATTACCAAAATAAAACACTATCTTAAACCAACACAACACATCACAAGAACACCACCATCAGTCACACACGACACAAGGCTCCCTTTATAATGAAACAGTGTGACGCCATGTGGTGCTGTGGATGACAAGCACCGAGAGTTGGGCGAGACGTGAAGTCTCTACGCCTGTCTACAAGATAAACGATGCCATCATCATCACCATCATCACGTTTCCTGAAGGTTCTCAAGTGGGCTCCAAGAGTGGTTCGGGTTTACACGGGACAGCTCCATTACCAGGCTGCCTTTGGTTCCAGAATAATGAGGGGAACTTAAAGAAAAGACATAAAATAAAAACAACCACCGCCAAAAAACAAAAACAAATAAACAAAACAAAACAAAACAAAAAACAAAACAAAACAAAAAACAAACAAAAAAACAAACAACAAAAAAACCAACAACAAACAAACAAACAAAACAGAGAGAGAGAGAGAGAGAGATAGAGACAGACAGACAGACAGTCAGAGAGAGAGAGAGAGAGATAGAGACAGACAGACAGACAGACAGTCAGAGAGAGAGAGAGAGAGAGATGATGATGATAATGATGATGGTGATGATGGAAGCGCGGGGAAAAAAAATTAAGGATAAAAATGAAAAGAAAAAGAGGAGCGATAAAGATGTGTCGGTGGAAAACGGAAACAAAAAGGGTGTGTGGTTCGTCCGTCGGGATCAACGAGGA